>NC_056726.1:1176578850-1176748850 GCF_019279795.1 Protopterus annectens | reverse complement strand
TCTCTCCCACCATGTAGCAGACTACCCAGAGGTACTGGGTTCCATAGACTGCATGCACATCCATATCAAAGCACCATTTGGTGACCAGGGTAGGGTCTACATAAACCACAAGGGCTATCACTCCATCAACTGCCAGGTCATGTGCAATGCCCAAGGCATAATAATAAATGTGTGCGCTGGCAGCCCTGGTAGCTATCATGACTCCCACATCTGGCATGCCTCACAGCTGTACCAGGCATTTGCCAGGGGGGGGTACCCCCTATGGCCATCTTGTGGGGGATGCTGGCTATGCACTGGAACTGTGGATAATGACACTCATCAGAAGTGCGCACACACACACACACACACACACACACACACACACACACACACACACACACACACACACACACACACACGCACACACACACACGGAAGAATGCCATAATGAGGCACCCACATAAACCAAAGTCATAACAGAGCATGTGTTTGTGATGCACAAGTCACTGTTCCACTGTCTTGACATATCTGGTGGAGCCCTGCAGTATGGTCCAGCCACATGTGTCCACATATTCATTGTAAGTGCCATGCTTCAAAATATGATTCTGCAGCAGGATCAGCATGGGGAAGTACCATACAGCCCTCCACCAGTGCCAGAGTCCCCACAGGCACAGAGGGACTCAGAGGAGGAACCCTCTGAGCCTGTACTTGTAGGCAGAAGGAGACATGCCCAGTATGCCCAGTCCTTGGCAAAAAGACAATGCATAGCACACATACTGACACTGTAAGGACCCAGGGACTGCCACTTCTCTCCAACTCCCACACACACTAAAATGGATGGCATACGCACCACACGACCTGTCACCCACCTTGTATAGGCTGTGAATTGTGTGCATCCAACATATGCAGCCCTCAAGCACCATCCTCACTGCTGCTGCAGGCACAACTTAAGTGTGTTTACCTAAGCATAACTGCAGGGATTACTATGTTCTCCTACCACACTTATAGTATTGTAATAATCATGTAAGGGACTGGGGTACGGACTGGGTTTGCAACATACCTCTGACAAATCTATAGGACACCAGGATGTGTGTGACCAAAATTACCATCACTACAGTATGTAGTAGCACCCAAGACGAGTAATACCACAGCAGTAAATGTGTGGTGGCCAGGTAACTGTGGGGGGTCAGAGGTCACAGGCATGGTAGGCACTGTGGGGGTGCTATACCCAAACTACACACACCCACCCACCAACATTGCTGTGCACAACCACAACTAACATTTGGCACAGTCTAGCCCCACAAATGGCAAAATATATAATCCACACGCATACAGAGCTATACAGTGATAGCACAGCAGGTTCTGCAGTTGCAGTAAGGCTCTGAAGGGCAAGAAGTCTGAAACCCACATGTATGCAAACACAGTCTGACCTCAGTCTCCCTCCTGATATGCCTGTAGTCTACAACACAGCCCACAGTACTATGTGAAATGGCAACAAAATGTAAAGCAAATAGCATAGTCACTGAAAATATGTAGAGTTCACCGGTGCACCCCCCTATACAAAGGCAATAACATATACATGTGTGCAGAGAAACAACAGTACAGCAAACACTGCAAGGCCTTTCACAACCAACATGATAACCTGTGCCATGACAGCACAATTGCCTGAATACCCCTACTGATGTTCCAACTGTAGATGTGCATGGGGAACACACACTAAAGTTCTCTGATCCCTCTGTGTCTCTGCTGGACATGGCCTTTGTCAGGCTGACATGTAACACAGCCTACACCCACATCTGTGTGGGCAAGAAGGTCCTCAGGGCACATACCCCACTAATGTTAGAATGACCCAGCAACTCACACAGAAGTGTGTGTGTCAGGGGTCACCTAAGCGCCCTTCACTGCCTTGCCACTGATACTGTAACTAACACTGCTATGCTGCATATACTACACATATGGTGGACATTTCTGCACACTAGACTGCATTCAGTACCCACCCACATACCCACAAGCCTGTGACAGCAACACATCTGGACAAGAGTATAATTGAAAGTGTGCCAACTGCAAGATGATAGGCATGTGTACTGAATACTGCTGAACATACTGAGGAAGCTGGTAAGCTAAGGTGTCTTACATATCCAGGACTTCCCTGCAGGGAGGAACGTAGATGCAGTAATGTCTGTCTGTAGGTTGTACTGTCACTCTGCAAGTATGTGCAATTAACTTGCCATACTAACAACAGTGTTATGTAGACTGCATGAACTTGCTGGACAAGGCCCAGGACCATCTCACCAGTAATGTAATATGCAGAGGTGTGCCAACAGCAAGATATCACCTGTCAGGTGGGAAGAATAATACACAAGCATGGGATGCCTAGTCAGTAAAGTTACAACTTGCTGGGCTGTTCATAAAGCTTCAGCAGTAAAGTGGCTGTAAACACACCTGAAAACCAACGTTATTGGCCAAGAATGTGCATAGTGTCACTCATAATATTGTGTGCATAATATATCCTGTATACCACCAGTAAATGCTGTGATGATCTCAGGATGTCTGTCATTAGGAAATGACAGAATGCATTGCAGAGTCAAAACTCAAATATATCAGAAAACATGTCTGCTAAAACAAACCCAGTACATGTAGGGCACTTCTGTTTACATTTGGGAGGTATGGTTGTAGCACACAAAATCCTGGACTGCACTACAAGTATCTGTGGAATGGTGTACAATACTCACTATGGGGGATCATACTAGGCATACTCTTTCACTTAGAAAACTACTGGCCATGTGTGCACTCACAATGGAGGATCAGACCTCAGAATCTGTAAGAGCAAGAAATCTGGAAAACGGAAGAAAATAAAAGTGAGACAAAGTGCCACAAATAGGGACACTGAATAAATAATCCCATTACAAGTGTAGAAAGATGTTAAAATAGCAGGTTGTCCAGTAGCATGGATGTTCTGAAGGAGATGAAGTGTAAAACTAAAATGTGTGTCATAATATTGGAATAGCTACCTTTCCTGATTGAATGATATATTTCAGAACATACCACTCTCGAATGAAATGGATAAAAACTCAGAGCCCACAGTGTAGACATGTGCTGAAAATCTGCACAATTGACAGGTATGTGTAGGGTCACACTGGCCATGTTTCCACAGTTACAGAATCACATCCCATGAATACTTTTACTATGGAGGCACATACTGGGCATGCTTCAACACTTAGAGGATTATAGCCCCTGTGTACACACAGGCTGCAAGGTCACACTAGCCATATCCCTACAGTTAGAAAACCACATCCCATGTTTACAGTCAGTATGGAAGCCCATACTGGGCATGCCCCAACACTTAGATAATTACAGCCCCTGTGTACACTCACGCTGCAGGGTCACACTGGCCATGTTGCCAAAGTTTAAAAACACATCCCATGTTTACAGTCAGTATAGAGGTCCACACTGGGCATGCTCAAACACTTAGAGACTCATAGTCAACACATACAAATTCAACAGTCAGACAGTGGCAGAGACAGGTGGAGGAAGGCAGATACAGAAACAGTGTCAGAGAGAGAGAGGGGATACATGCACACACACAGACATACACAGATACAGAAACACTGAAAGGCATAGAGTGTCATCCTACTGCAGACACTTGCACACCCCCTTTACTACTGCCATGTCCCACTATGAATCCAAGACCCATTGCCTAAGCAATCTGACAACACTTACTGTTGTGTGTGTGTGGTTGCAGGTGACATTTACCTGTAACCTTGCCAAACAGCACAACACTGGCCATTGCCAAAATGTACAGTGCTGTCTGATGACACTCACCTTAGAAGTACATTGATTCCCTCAGAAACCTAGTAAGCTGCATGGCGTATCTTGTAACTGCCTAATACTGCAGTACAGATAATTAGATGGGTAGGAGTTCTAATCCCAGTACTAACTACTGTGTGTGTGTGTGTGTGTGTGTGTGTGTGTGTGTGTGTGTGTGTGTGTGTGTGTGTGTGTGTGTGTGTGTGTGTGTGTGTGTGTGTGTGTGTGTGTGTGTGTGTGTGTGTGTCTGTGTGAGAGAAACAGAGACATATACACAACTAAATGTCTGCATAGCTTTTTGGAAAATGCACTTTTGAAGCCTGTGGAGGGCAGAATGTTTCCATCTGCAACACTTTACAAGTCTTTGTGATGACCTGAAGTATAAAAGCAACTTCAGACCATGCTCAACCCAGCAAGTGTTGTGGCACATATAGCAACTGCATAATACTATAGTACACCTCACTAGATAGGCAGGACTCTAATCTCAGCACTGGCAACTGTGTGTGTGTGTTTGTGAGTGAGATACAATATGTCCTGCATAACTATGTATAAAATATATTTTGCGTCCTGTTGAGGGTAGTATGCTTCCCATCTGCAACACTTTACAAGTCTGTATGATGACATGAAGTATAAAAGCAACTTCAGACCATGCTCAGCCCAGCAAGTGTCGTGACAAGTTTTGTAACTGTGCACATTTATAGTACAACTAACTAGATAGGTAAGATTCTAATCCATGCACTGGCAACTGTGTGTGTGTTTCTGAGAGAGAGAGAGACAAAAGCATATGTTCTGTATGTGTGTTTTGACAATAACATTTTTTTGCTGGCTGTGGAAGGCACTATGGTTCCCATACCCACTGTGTACCGAGCTGTGTGATGATGGTTTGAGAGCTATGTCAGACTATGAGTAGCCCAGCATGCTCTGTGGCGTGTGTAGTACCTGTGTAATACTGTACTACAAGTAACTAGATAGGTAGGTTCCTACACCCATTACTGGCAACTGTGTGTGTTGTGCTTTGGAATATACCCTCTGTGTGTACACCATTGTTATGTATGCCCTATCCATGCTGTGTGCCACCTGCAGATGCCATTACTTTCTGTAGAATTTTACTAGCACCTGCCATGCAGCATGTTGCATGATTGCACAGGCCATTCCACTCATATTTACAGATGTCTACAGAGAATTTTGTACTTCTCAACCCATATGTGGTATGTGTCCCCCATCAATGGCCATGCATGTGATATTGTTGGCAAGTAGGACATGGTTACTATACCCACACATACACACACACACATACACACACACACACACACACACACACACACACACACACACACACACACACGCACACACACACACACACACACACACACACACACACACACACACACACACACACACACACACACACACACACACACTAGTGTCAGATACCATACATGTTGGAATTACATGGTGATATGAAGTGTGTCACCCTATCAAATGTCCAAGCTAGTTGTAGCAAGATATAACCAAAGTTGCCATTCCTGGTGGGTTATATCAGTCTCCAGACAGGCTGACACAACATTATTTGTTGTAAAACATACTAGGATGCATACCGCTCAACCTTGAAATATCAAAAATCTGGACAAGGCCCATGAAAAATAGGTACAAATCTGTACGCTGTTTAACATAAAATTTGCATACATAATTATGTAACCCTGCCTACTCCAGTGAAATTGTGGGATACCAACTTTCATGCAAATTGAAGAACAGGCAAACAAAATATGGCACCAGAGTCACCCTGCAGCCATTCCCAATGTCCCTTTACCTGGTTGTGCTGCCCCATTTACCATAAACACTAATGTGTGCATACTGCTTTACTTCTACAATGATAATTTGGATTTTAATTTTACATTTTACAGCACAATGCACAAACACACATAGGTATCTTCTAAACAAAGCAATACTGTCTCACAATGAAAATAGATTTGGCATTAAAACGTCTCTACCCTTGAAACTCACATTCATTAAAATAGCATTGAAACATACACCACATCCAAAGAAAATACATCTGGCCAGTCGTGGATAAAAATTACCTTTTGGGTTGTTTTCAAATCACTGGCCCCTTGCACACAAAACAAGAAACATACATGGCTTTAGTAAATTATATTCCTTGTATAATAAATACAGCACACTTGTTGGAGCACATTTTAAATTTGTTTGAACATTTTTTCAGTAGGCAATGAAACAAAATGCATGAACCAGTAATAAAAAAACAGCCCAATTCAGAACATTTCCATCATAAAAGTCTACTTACACACACACACACACACACACACACACACACACACACACACACACACACACATACACACACACACACACACACACACACACACACACACACACAATATACATAAAAAAATAAAATGACAGTAATTTAAGGCATATGTTTCTTGCACAGCTCTTATTTTCAAGTTACGTTTTTTTTTTGGGGGGGGGGTGCAAAAGGCCAAAAACCAGGGGCACATTTTAAGCATTGCTTATTTAATTTTGGAAAGTTGCTAGAATAAAATGTGTTACTGCCATGTATTTCACTGGCAAGTCTTAACACAGGACTCTGTGCACTACAGTCAGAGCAACATACCACTATGCCAAATCAGCAGCTTGTTTCCCAAAAGATAGGAAGACTGAAACTTAAATGGCTATCATTTAGTGAATTCATTTCTCACTTCTTACTATAGTTCTCAACCTCTTAGCACAAAAACCTGGACAAAGACAACAATGGGAGAATACAGCCCCAAATTAGGTACAAATTCAAATACTGATCTTATAATCTTATAAAATTGCTAGAATAAAAGGTTTTTGTTACCATTAATTTTCTGAAGAATATGAAGTCTGAAATTCAAATGCCTGTCATTATTTAATACATTCATCAGTGATTTGTCACAAGCATCCTGAAACCACAGAGTTTGAGGAACAGAACAAAAAATAATTCCCAAATGGTGGTGGCCAGGGACATTAGGCTCTTTTTACCCTATACCCAAGGTACAGGGTTTGAGCCTGAGTACCTCTAGCCACCAGGTGTATTATAACGGGGGCATTTACACACACACACACACACACACACACAGATAAAAATGCACACCGCCATCCTGAACAGTGTCCAGCATACCTTTAAAATGACCATTATTCAAGGGATCATTACTACCCAAACCTATGTAGACCTCGCATGAAAAAGGTGAAAAATTAGGTTTACCTTTTTCAAATACTGACACTTACGGAATGCGCAGCAAAAAGCTTTAAACAGACAACTTGTCTGCTAACATTAACCACACAAAGAACGCTTCTGGTACAATGCTGATGGCACCTGCCTAATACACCTTTGCTTAAATTAACATCTCCTGGCTTATCTATACATAGCCCATGAAAGACGCAATGCCTCACTCTCAAAATACCCAGTTATTCATTAAAATGTGGCTATCCACTGTATGGGACAGGAAGGTTAACCAAACAATACCGATTCCAAATAACATCATACTGTGCTGCTACCTGATCCAAAGATACACAATACAATGACACAGAAATTTGAGAGCAACGTAAACATACAAATACGACTTAAGTTACCACACTATTAAAAGTAAAGGCACTATTAGCAAATTATCGCTTGCCAGACAAACCCATGACAAACAAAACATAACATAGCTGAACATGCCTCCATAAAACAGTGCACACAGGTACTATTATCTGGTCCAAAACAATGAGTGGAGCTTTTGTAAGTTGCATATATATTGCAGCTTTAAACGTTTATTTGGTTTACACTCACCTGTCGTTTTTCAGTTTTTTTAAAGGGGTGGAGCTCAGTATCTCCACTGGCCTGCAGAGAAAGACATTGCTGAGTAAATTCATAACTGTATAAGATCTGCACTGTAACTGTTGTCACGGGAAAACTGTGTGTGTGTGTGTGTGTGTGTGTGTGTGTGTGTGTGTGTGTGTGTGTGTGTGTGTGTGTGTATATGTGTGTGTGTGCACGCGTGCACACACACACACACACACACACACACACACACACACACACACAAACACAAACACACACACACAAAATATGTTTGCAAGCAGCAGCATTTGAAGTTTCCGGCCGTTACCTTAACTGACAGGCTCATAAAACACACACACACACACACACACACACACACACACACACACACACACTCACATTTTGTTCCTTACCTAATCCAAGTCATTTCCAAAACAGCAGCAGAAAACGGCAGCAGAAGATCCATTAAGTCGCTACAGGGTACGGCAGCAGCATCAAAGCAAAGCCATTCTCTTGGCTTGACAGCAGCACCAAAGTCATTTTAGCTAGGCTAAAGCAAAGCCAGCAATTCTTCTGGCAGCAACAGTTACTTCTAAACACTTCCTGCCCGGGTTTTTCAGCAGCTACTGCTCGCAGCCAGCCGGAAATGATGATGTGAGCTCCTTGAGCTCAGTTCCGACTGGCTGGTAGTGCTAACAGAGCTGACTTGATCATGCACGTGATGGCGTCAGCTCCGACAGTGCAAAAATTTAAAAAATAACAAAAAATAAAAGCAAAGAAATCGGAAATGAAGGGGTGCCACTCAGGAATCATGGCACCCCTTCATTTAGACCCCAAAACTCGGTAAAAACATCAACATACTTCAGCATGGGGATCACATTCCCCCGCTGATACACATTGTCCTACATCTGCCAAACCTAACTGTGCTATAGTGGACTACAGGTGCACAATAGGTGTCATGACCGCATGACACACCGCCACACATGATACTGTTGGACCTGCAGTATATCCCCTGAGACATCAGCCAGACCTGCCTGTTGTTCAGTGTGTGGGACACTTGCCATCTTCCACACCTAAACAATAAGCCACAGTTGTGGAGAATATTGAGATTGTGCACACATGTAGTACACAGTGGTACTTGCAACTGATTCCTGGCACTCCCATTGTGTTCCACTAGGATCCCTGTCACTCTCAATGACCACTGTGGGTCATGTGTGTCCTACACATTTTGAGGGCTGTCCAGTCCTATACAGTGTCACTGTTTGGCAATAAGTTCACCTCATTGAGATGGGTGTCTGAACTGTGTTGCATGGTTTGTGCACTGCTGTAGGAATGTTTGCGTACCATATTCTGCCATCACCCCTTGCACAAAGGTGATCCTGCTCCTGCCTTGCAAGTTGAATGCAAGTATGCCTCTTGTAGCAGACAATGTAGTATATGTAGGATAACCTTGGTAGGACAGCTGACCGATAACTGGCAGTCATGTCAGAGTGTTAGTAGTTGAGAGCAGGTGTTTACACCACATCATGTAGACCTATGGTATTATCCACAGTTGCAGTAACACAGAAGTATTTTCAGATTGTGTACACATGTATGTGTATCGTCTCCTGCATATCTTATGTGTCACAGTTGTTTCCCTAACAGGGTTGTTTTTCTGACAAGTGAGTTGCACAGGTTATAGGTCACATGACAGGTTTCAAGGGTGTGTACATGTGTGTTAGTGCTGCAATGTCTGCACCTCACAAATGTCTATCAGTGTCATGGGTGTGTGTACATCATTTAGATGCAGTGTATAACACTTCTTATGAACATGTCCCCAGATTATGGTCTTCTTCTCCCCATATGGCCAGTCTCATACCAGATGCCTTGCAATTACAGCTTATGAGTTAGGGTACACATGTATGACATCGCCTGCTAGTATGCCCCTATAATGACCACAATGATACAATGCAGCTAACTCTATCACAAATTAACATGCTGACATTGGTGAAACAGATGAGACTAACACTTGCATGCATGGTAACATGCATGACCCTAACATGCCTGTGTTAGTGGTGATCCCAAACAATGCAATACCATACTCACTGGCTGAAGGCTGCTGTCCCTCATGAAGGCCAGAGTTTCCTATGTAGGTGTGGGGGAGAGATACTGTCAGAAGGCTTACAGTTGGCAGTGTACTACTGTGAATGATATGTGTCAGCTCAGGTACAGTACAAACTACAATACTACCCAATTAACTGTCACTCACAATAGATGTGCACATCTGTGCATTAGCAAACCCCACCCACAGATGCTGTTTTACTTACATATGACTCTAGATACTCTACAGTAGACAGTAACAGTGATAAAGTATTAAATTGATGGGGTCTATATTATAACTTCGAAGATGTAAAAGTTTGAATGTTAAAATATCGAGCCCACTACATCGAAGGATAAAAATAGCGAAGCCCCAGAACATTGAAAGCTTACCTAGGGCAAGATTTCGGCGGGCCATTCCATGGCTTCGCTATTTCCTCCTCTGTGGTGTGAGAGTTATGGACCTTAGGGTTAGGGTGCAGGTTTAGGTAAGTGGATAGTTAGTAATGTACGTATAGTGTAGTGTAGGGTTAGGTTTTGTTAACTGTATGTGTGTGTATTAATTAGTTTGTCTGTGTATAGTTTTGTAGGGTATGTGTGATAGTTATGGACCTTAGGGTTAGGGTGCAGGTTAAGGTAAGTGGATAGTTAGTAATGTATGTATGGTTTAGTGTAAGGTTGGGTTTTGTTAACTGTATGTGTGTGGTTTATTTATTTTGGTGTGCTTGTGTTGTGTGTATGTTTCTCAGAACAGCCATTTTTTTCCCTGGGAAAAATTTTGCTATTCTGAGCATTCGATGTTATCATAATTAGAGGTTCCAAGTTCGAACTTATGGTGTTCGATATTTTGGAATTTCGAATACGCCTGTTTCCTGGGTACCACCCACCTCCATGATGACACTGTGATGTTGTTGTTGTGTGGCAGTTACCCCGAGATTGGCAAGGAGTTCCTCTGTACCTGGGAGTGGGGGCTGTGTTGGTGGACCCTCACCTGTAGCAACTTGGTCTATGGCCACTGCAACAGCCCTTTGCCGGGCACGTTGGATCAGGTCAGTGGCGTGATGCCTGACCTGATCATAACTGTGGCCATGGTGGACTAAGGTGTTGACTCTGTGGACAAGTTCTTCCCACAGGCCAGACCCTAAAAGGGAAGACATCATGCTGTGATCTAAAGAAATTCCAGAACAGATGGGAAACAAAGTAATTGACATCTATTAGTCTGCAAATGGTTAAATTGCCATTTCTAATGCTGTGGGACTCCAGTGAACTGCATTGAAAGAAATTATCCACAAATTAAGAACAAATTAAACAGTGGTGAACATTCCCAGCAGTGGCTGGCCTACAACAAGTGCCCGAAGAGTGCAGCAAAAACTGAACCATGAGGACACAAAAGGACCCAGAACAACATCTACAGAACTGCAGGCCTCACTTGCCTCAGTTAAGGTCAGTGTTCATGACTCAACCATAACAAAGAGATGGGGCAAACATTGCATGCATGGCAGAGATCCAAGGTAAAAAAACACCATTGACCAAATAGAACATAAAGGCTCATCTCACTTTTACCAAAAAACATCTAGATGATTCCAAAGACTTTTGGGAAAATATTCTGTGGAATGACGAAACAAAAATTGATCTTTTGGGGTGGTGCGCATTCCGTTACATCTGGCATAAAAGTAACACAGCATTTCAGACAAAAAAAACATCATGTCAACTGTCAAACATGGTGGTAGTAGTGTGATGGTCTGGGGCTGCTTTGCTGCTTCTGGACCTGGACGACTTGCTGTGATTGACGGAACCATGAATTCTGCTCTCTATCAAAAACCTTTAAGGCGAATGTCCAAACATCATCAGTTCATGGCCTCAAGCTGAAGCACACTTGGGTTCTGCAGCAGCACAATGATCCACAACACACTAGCAGGTCCACCTCTGAATGGCTTAAAAAAACAAAATGAAGGTTTTGGAGTGGCCTAGTCAAAGTCTGGACTTAAATCCAATTGAGATGCCATGGCATGACCTTAAAAATGCAGTTCATGCTCAGAAACCCTCCAATAGGGCTGATTGTAATCAGTTTCTGCAAAGAAGGGTGGGTCAAATGTCCTCATCATCGATGTGAAAGACTTTGCCAGTTATCGGAAACACCTGATTGCAGTTGTTGCTGCTAAGGATGGCACAACCAGTTATTATGTTTAGGGATAAACTACTTTTTCACATAGGACCATGTAAGTTTGGATCGTGTTTTTTCCTTAATAAATAAAATTATCACTTAGGAACTGCATTTTGTGTTTACTTGGGTTATCTTTGTCTAATATGTAAAGGTTTTGCTGATCTGAGACATTTAAGTATGACAAACATGCAAAGAGATAAGAAATCAGGAAGGGGGCAATTACTTTTTCATTGCACTATATATACCCAGCATAGTTCACTCACATTTCTGATACACAGAACTATATCACAGCTGTACACACAATTAACATATGGATATGTATTACATTCTACTATCTGATCTACTAGTGTCACAGTCAGTACTGTTAACACACATTGCTATATTTGGTATATGTGAGCCATCCTTTCCTGGAGTGCCTCAGGACCCTGAACTGTGATCTTTGTCACTGCAGACATACCCATTTGAAATGCCCATAGGTACTGTTCTGCAGGATTTCAGGACAGCAAGTGTGTTTGAGACATATTTGTTGTACTTAACATTTTCCCATTACTACATATGCCCTACTGCATAATATTACAGGCTTACATGTTTGACATATCTTTTTTTTTTTTTTGCAGACTTCTGTGTACTGCTGTTGCAGTCTTCTGATATGTTGCTTATCTCTCTCTCTCTCTCTCTCATGTAGCTGACACCTCTATTCTGCATAGCAGGTAATGCTCAGGAGCAGCTGATGGCCTGTGCACCAATCGGTGTCCCCCACTTGCTAATTGCATATAGAACAGCTGTGGTGTTAGTCCTATAGCCAATGGCCAAGCAGCACACTCTTATAATTAAGTACATCTTGTGGGCATTGGCCCTTTTCCTTGCCTGTGAGGAGGACATCATGTAGGTGCATGAACAACAGTATCACTGAGGTTCCTTTGCAATACCAGTTACATTGTACACTGTGGAGACAGGCCAACAAACTGGTGGAGAATGTTGCACACAAAGGGACAGACTGTAAGTATTGCTGTTATACATTTGTATGTCTGCTAGTGTGACAGGGTTTGGTGGACATGGCTTTTCTGTGTGATTTAAAAGTCTGACAGTATTCTGTGGTTGACATAACACTCCACAGTAGGTTAATCTGCAGCATGGCCAGGTGTTGTACACTCACGTTTGTTGTGTTTGTCAGACATGTCTTATATTTGTTAAATCACCACCATACTGTGGGGATTGCAGTCAGTAAATTATATCATCCATTTGTGTTTCTGACTTCATATTCCTCATACTATGTATGTTTCACAAAACCCTGTTACACCTGCAGCTGTGTCAGTTTATAGCAGCAATAATGCAGATATGCCCCAGTTTGTGGGCCTCTGTCCCTGAAGTATGTCAAGCTTAGTTTGTGTGTGTGTGCGTGTGTGTGTGTGTGTGTGTGTGTGTGTGTGTGTGTGTGTGTGTGTGTGTGTGTGTGTGTGGCATACATGTTGTGATATTTCTATCCAGAAGGTCCATGTATTATACTGTTCATTTGTTTTCACACTATGTCAATGTGACTCTGTTGGGATTGGTTGTGTGTATGCAGAATCACAATGGTTATTGCTTTGCAGTGCTGTTCCATCACTGTAGTGCCTGGTTTATTTGCAAATAAAAGTGGGATTCCCCATGTAGAACTCTGGTTAATGTTGTGTCAGCCTACCTGTACTGTGGCAATACTTGGCAACATGCTTAGGAGCTGGTTGTGTTTCCATAATGTGATGTTATGTCCAGATATTTTTTGGGTGTGCTGTTGCCTGGCCCACACAAGAGTCGAGTATTTCTGACACATCAGTAGGATGATGTGTGGATTTCAGTCACTTTGTACTGTAAAGTGCTTTATTGTTGGGCTTGTGGTATTGCAGTCATGATATGTTAGGACAGAGTTGAGGGTGCTACTGCAGCAACTGTGTCAACTTCTGTATTCCATTATTTCGGATATGTGCCTATTTTCATGTCCCCCCACCCCCTTGTCACAGTTGGTGTAGATTGGTTGCAGTAAGGGCCTGTGAGGCTACCTCTTGACTGGCCATTTAGTTTCAGACTATTCAGGTTCATTGGTCATATTTGTGGTGCGTTTCACATATTCATTATATACTGTCTGTAGTCAGTCCCATTGGTGCTGTGAGAGTGTCTGACAGTAACTGGTGTCATCACTTTTTATTGTGAGTGGTGAAATCCTTCCAAATATGTCTGCTGCAGGGAACCCTGTCAGTCTGAGAACATCATAGACTATTGGTTCCCCAGTTGTTGGCCATTGTCGCCCCATTTGGACAGCCTTTGGCCAGATGGGTTGCAGTATGTGTGTGTTACAGGTATGGGTCTGAGGTATGAATGCACATCTTCTGAGTATATATATATATATATATATATATATATATATATATATATATATGTATTTGATCATTGTAAGTTTAAATTTAATTACCTGTATATGTGTATTTATTTTTATATTGCTGTATGTCTATTTGTTGTTATGTAACTGTTTATTTTTATACAACATATTTAATTATTCATATGCCCAGCTGTATCTCTTTAATATGTCAGCACATATTTATAGTATTAATATATTTTCCATGTAAATGTATCTCCATACCTATATACGTGTGTATTTGTAAATATCAAAAACTAATTTTTATTGTATAGTTACTGTACTGTTACATGAGTATACTGAGCATGAGTTATAATGTTGTTTACGTGGGTTTGCATGGAGTTAGGCCGAGCTAAGCGATGCTTACGTCCGCTCAGATCCACTTACGGCCTCTTAAACCTGCACTAATTTTAAATAAAGAAAAGAAAAAAAGGGAGACAGGAAAGTGTGAAATGGGGGCAAACGGGGAAAAACATGATGACAGGCAGGTAGGGATGTGCAGGATGGTTGTAGGAATGGACCATAGCTCTACATTTCTTTGCCTGCAACAGCTGCTATGAAGGTGGCCAAATTGGAATTTACAGCCTTGCACCCCACAGGGAAGGGTGTGGGCATCAAACAATACTGAGAATTAGAGGAGTAGATTGAGTGAGGGGACTGTGTGTGTGCAGGCAAAATGCAGAGCTATGTATGAGACGTGATTTATTTTTGGGACAGATGCCCCCCCTTTTTAAGGTGAAAGTGAGATGTTGAGGAAGGAGTGTAGGTAAGTGTGGCAATGGATGTTTAGTAGGAGAGGTAGCATATGCAGACAGACAAGACAGCAGACAGGGGCAGTGTATGACACATAGGGGGAAACACCTTGACGGGGAGGATGGTTGGGAATCGGAGGCACATGAGCTCCCCAGATGGTAGTAGTGGGCCTGGTAACAGCACCCAATGGCAGTCACCACTACTCCTTCACAGCCTCAAAGGTGGCTGTGCTGTGGGCAGAGGTGGAGGGGCTGCCTGCCCCTCAAGCTGCCTCAGTCTGCCTCCACCTGGTGCAGGCAGTCATCCAGCTCCATCTGGAGGACGCTGCGCACCATGCCACAGACCTCTTGCCAGGTGACAATGTCCTCACTGCACCCGCTTGCAGGGAGGAAATGAGCCCTATCTCCTGCAGCAGTTCCACCCAAGAGTGGTATTGGATCAGCAGATGATGGAGGTCCAGGTTGTGTCCCAGACATGCTGAGACCTGGTGCCTCAACCAGATGGGGTGGGAGAGGTGAATCCACTGGAATCGGCCTTCCCATATGATTTATGGAGTGAAAGTTAACAAAGCACTCTGGTTAGTCATGAACAACACATTCCAAAATTAGTCAGTATAGCAGGCATGGGTATTCTCATGTACCCAAATCAGTGCAATTGTAACAGTGGCATAGCAAACAGAACACATGCAGATATGGAATGGCATTCAGAGTTGCAACAACATGCCATTTACAGGTAGGTCAAGAAGGTAACAATAATGGTTATTCAAAAAGGAATGTTAGTATGCACACAGTTTTAAATATAACAAACAAAATGGAACAATGGTCCCAACAGTAGAGGTTTTTTTAAGAACATACCCATGTTGGATTATGTGGAATTATTGGATCAGTTGAGTGGTGGGTGAAGGGAACAGATTCAATTAACAAGTGCTTTCAATGATACTTCTCAATACAGTACTTTTCAATTCTCTACAGTTTTGACCTCACTTACCCTCTACCTGGGCCATGGGGCTACTACAGCACACCAACATCTGAACATATCTGCACCTGATGTACTATGGTGTAAGGTACAGGAACTCTATGTAGATAACTATAGGGAACTCATAACTGTCACACTTCATGGTACAAGTAACAATGTGTTCCCTGTGCTGATGTTCTATCAGTGTGCTTTTGGCATACGTGTAGTGTTATATTGTCTAGGTGCAGGTTTCCTGCCAAGAAGGGTGAGTATCCAGGACAGCATTACACCTGAGAGCCTTGTATGGGCCAGACTGTATAGTGTGGATGGCTAGCCTGCATCTACTAGTGGGAGTAGGGCTGTTCAACAGAAGTTTACACTTTTCATACTTATACACATCATAGTATTTCTGTACAGATTTCTTTACCTGTAGGCCCTGTGGAGAGGAACTATATGTACATTAGATTACCGTTTCTAGACATATTTCAGTTTACATCTGTTGAACTGGATACTCATATTAGTAACAGTCCCTGGAGTGTGTGTTGTGCTTTTGCTATACTTCTACTGTGACATCCTCTGGGTGCAAGTTTTTGCCAACTATCCCTACAGCATGTCCTGTTTATTGTGGTGACAAGGTTTAGGTCCCTAGAGCGTGTAGCTCGGATGGATTGGGATTTTTTTAGGTGTAGCATGTCCAACAGCTCTGGGTTTGAAATAGCTTCATATGTTAGGCAGAGATTTCCTCTGAGTAGGTGATATGCTACAGAGTAAAGCTGGTGTTTTTTGAGATGGTCAGAGTAGGGTATCTGTTTGAGTCCAGTAATCTTCTTTGTGAGGTACTTCTGTGGCCTTTCTAGCTGCTGCAGATGTCTTGTGAGGTACATTCCAAAAGGGGCATTGTACTCTATAATGGGTCTAATGAGTGCAGAGAAGAGGGGAGCAATGACCTCTTTTTTCCTGGATGAGAACCCTTTTGTGATGAGATGTGCCACATAGAAGGATTTCCCGACTACTGTGGTGATGTGATTATCAAAGGAGAGACTAGTGTCCACCTGGGTCCCAAGGTCTCTTATCACACATTCGGCATTAAGTAGACTGCTGCTTATGTGGTATTTCATGGGTACAGAGTTTTTACCAAAGGGGATGACAATGCACTTTTTGGCATTGAGCTTGAGGCCATTCCTCTGACATAAGGCACCTGTCTCAGTGAAGCCCTTCTGTAGGATGTCCACATCATTTGGGGACTCAACTATGGCTCTTAGTTTGCAGTCATCTGTGAACATCATTAGCCAGAGGCCTTCTGTGTTAGCCTGTACTTCAGAGAGGTAGATACCAAACAGGAGAGGTCCTAGGACTGAACCCTGTGGTACTCCACTTGTCACTGATTTGAAGTCAAATTAGCATTTTTTTACATTTATATGTCACATATTCTCAGCCCTACACTACTATACATGAGACATATGATTGGCAACTATCATTCCCATTCATTAAAATATATTTACAAGAGCTTCCACACATTAAAAATAATGGGTAGAGAAGGGATTTGAACTCTGTATGTATTATACATTAGACCAGAGCTCTACCACTACAATATGGCAGCTACAGCATATGCTCAGTCATGCAACTACTTGACTATCATTTGGGATTTAAGCCAGGCTAAGCAAAGCAGCACATCGTGTAAACCCGATGTGCTTCACTTAAATTTTATGTTTTTAATGTAAAAAAAATATTATATTTTATTTTTGTAATACTGCCCTACTGCTTCCGTGCATGTAAGGCATGGGTACAGACATTTGGGGGATTTCTTGCAGGAATCTGGCTTGTGCGCTTAAGTTAATTTTTTTTCTGTCTGCAGACACTGAAATGTTCCAGTTTACATTTCAGTGTCCACAGACACTGAATTACTGCATAATATTAGAGTCAGGCTCTAATATTAAACAGTTCCTTCTGACACGTTTCCATGTCAGAAAGTGCTGTATGACACTTTCTGAGTGTAGGGGGCATGTAGAAGTCTCTGTGCAGCACTTCTATACACCCCCTGTACTCAGGCACAATTGTGCAGGTGTAAGAATAGAGTGGCATGCCCTCATTAATATGTAGGGCAAACGGCAGCTCAATTCTTACATGGGAACAGTCCATGCAAGAATAAGGTATTCTTGCACGGACTGTTGCTGAATCCAGGGGAGTGTGTATTTTATCTCATCTCTATGATCTGCAACTTGTGAATACTTCATTTATTGACAATGTTCTTTTTGTCTTGTTATAGCTGTCAAAAAATTTTTGTGCTGTGTATGAATAGTTTCAAACTGTATGAACCAAAGCTGAATTTTTACTAAGTTAATATGCCATTCTTCTGTATTTGGCTTCATAATACCTTTATTTAGCTGTAACTGTATTATGTTAATGGGGTACTTTTCTACCTGGGCATCTGCTGAAAATGGGATAATATCCCAGATGGACTTTCTCAGAAAACAAATGTCAAATAAATATAATATTGAAACTATACTTCTGAAATAAGTTGATCATAAATATTTGGTTAAAATAAAAATATGAGTTTGGCATCTTCTTTCAAAATTACCTCCTCATTGTTTTGGAAAAATTTACTCCAGGAAAATTGTGCATAGAGCCTTCTTCTCACCACATAGAATAGAAACTATCTTTAAAAAAATGACATCCGAGATGTTAAAGGTGTAAGTTATCAACTAAAGTGGATTGTTCCCATATGATATTTGACTGTCACAGTTACTTCTTTGGGTACATGTTAAATATTTTTCAAGCTTTGTAATCTGAAAGGTTTACTGTAACTAAATATTTGGTTTTGCTCAATGTTCCTGTTCCCATTTGCATACACAGTCTTAATACACCCACTTATGGCTTTTGTTATCTATTGCCAGAAAGGTGACTACTCATCATCATCATCATCATCTGCCCCATTTTTCCCATTTTCTACATGGTTGGGGTAGCATGATAACTGTCACCATCTCTCTCTATTCAGTGCCACATTCCTGCCTTCTTCAACACTCTTCCCTGACTGCCACATATCTTGTTTCATATATTCCATCCACCTCTTTGCTGGACATCCTTGTTTCCTCTTACCTTCTTCCTGTCTGTCCCAAATATTCCTCACCAGACTGTCTTCTGCTTTTCTGCACATGTCCAAACCACCATAATCTAATGTCCTTCAAGAATGCAAGTGTAGTCATAACATATGGGTTGTCCTGCCTCAGGCAGCCCTTGGTCGGCCGAATTCCAAAGTCTGGGACCGGCGTCGGCTGGTGTCGCCTCCTCTCCGATGTCACAACGGCTGGAGTATAAAGGCATCGGCCGACGCCATCTTCTTCAGTCTTTCTTGCCGCATGGTGCCCGAAGCAGAAGCAGTTCGCAAGTGCCGGTCAGTCAGCTCCTGTGTTTTCAGTATTGAAGTCATCTAAAAGCTAAGTACCCCGTTTGGGAACATTTTTTTCTTGCCTCAGCCGATGTCAGAACCAATTGAGAAAGTTAATAATTGTTTGTCTTGTGGTAAACAAATACCTCATAAGGACTTCCACTCTTACTGTCTTCCTTGCCTGGGCCCAGACCATGACGTCTCGGCCTGTGCTGCCTGTGCTTGCTTTAATAAGCGCAATCTCAGGCGCCGGGCAGAATTTGCTGAAGACTTTTTTGGAGAATCCTTCGCGTATAACATGCCGTCGGATCAACCGACAGCTCAGTCTTCCAAAAAAATGGAAGGACCAGGACCGGCATCCTTGGCCCGCGTCCTCTACCGATACTACTCCTAGACCCTCCGCTAATGCTTCGGTCCCTGCGGAAGTGATAATTCAGTCGCTCCAGGCCGACGACACAGCATTATCCAGTCCTTCGGTCCCGGAGACCTCTATGGTGCCAGTTGTTGATTTTCCTCCGGATACCGAAGTTCATGATTTACCAGACACCATTCCGGTGGACAAGGTCACTCCTGCACGTGGGGCTGCTAGGCCTCCTGTATCTATGTCCATCAAGGCCTTTGCACGTGCTAAGGCCGCCAGCCAGGCCAAGACCCATCCTAAACCTGCTGTCCAGGCACCCTCTTCTGATAAACAGATAATGTCTCTTGCTGCAGACCTTATTTCCCTTATCAGAGGGTCTCAGCCTCACCCAGACAGGGGTTCTCAGCCTCCTGCAGAGAAAAGGCCTAGAACTGAGCAGACTGAGAACCTCTCTTCAGATGAGGCCTCTGGGGATTCTGAGCATTCAGATATTCAAGAAGAATCCTTCCAGGCCTATGAGGACTCTGATGCTGAGGAATCAGTCCCCTCTGCCTCTCCTCCAGAGGATTTCTCTTTTGGTGAAGTCCTGCACTCTATGAGGGAACATTTCCAATGGCAGAGTCAGGAATTCTCTAATTCCAGGAAAAGGCTCCGTACCTTCCTAAAGCTTCCCCAACACAGACCTTTAGCTATTCCTCCTGTGATGGATGTTTTGGATGATGTTTTCTCCGATTCCAGTGCTAACCCTGACTCTCTCCCCCCTGCTCCTGTCAAGCCAGACAGATATTACAGAGTCCCTGACACTCACAAACATCTCTTTAAGGCCCACACCGTGGATTTAGAAACTATTTCACAGGGTCCCAAGGGAGTGGCTACCTCCACTGCCAAAAATCCTTTGCCAGCGGATAGGGAAGCCAGGTCTATGGAGAGATGGGGTAAAAAAGTTTATACCTCTACCACCCTAGCAATGAGGTCTCTTAACTGCCTTTTTCATATGTTTCAGTACCAGGATTTTTTACTGGATGATTTACAGAAAAAGTTAGCCTCCCCTGAGCCTATTGACAGAAAGGCATTGCAGGATCACATACATAACACTCAGCAGGTTAACAATCATTTTCTTCAGTGTGGTTATGATGCATTGGAAGCTTCATGTAGGGCAGCTATGACTGGGGCTGTGATACATAGACATGCTTGGTTAAAAGATCAGCCACTGCCAGACCATGTCAAAGTAAAGTTACTTGATGCACCTCTGGAAAAACAGAAGCTTTTCGGCACTAATGCACAAGATGTGTTGAAGTCCATTGAGGAAAAAGCTAAGTCAGTACAGACAGTCAAGGATTTCCTCCAGGCTCAGCCACCCAGATTCAGTAGAAACTGGCCTTCAAAAAATTGGTCCTTCCCAGACTCGGACAGGTTTCAAAGGGGAAAGAACAGGCGTGGCCGAGGCCGAGGCCAATACCGAGGCTCCTACAGGGGACGCCAATGGCAACCTACAAATAAAAGAAGTGCTGCAGCCAGTCCAGCTGCACCACAAGGACAATCACAATGACTTGACTTTCATACCGCCTACAAGGGCTCAGACAGAAGCACCCTTGGGCGGAAAATTATCCTTATTCTCAAAAAACTGGCATATCTTAACCAAGGACAGTTGGATTCTGGATTTAATAGACAAGGGTTACAGATTCCACTTCCATACTTTACCTACAAGACAAGGCATGCAAAACCTGCCACACCATCAAAGGGCAGAGGCACTCATTCAAGTTTCAAAGCTATTAAGTATAAAAGCAATAGAAAAGGTACCTCCCAGGAACAAGGCCAGGATTCTATTCAAGACTGTTCCTTGTTCCAAGAAAGGAAAACAAATGGAGGCCTATACTGGACTTGTCTACTCTAAATACCTTTCTCATTGTGCCAAAGTTCAAAATGCTAACGTTACAGCAACTCCTTCCCATGCTGGGCAAGGGGTCTTGGCTGGTCACTCTGGACCTCAAGGAGGCATACCTGCATGTCCCAATCAGACAAAGCTGCAGAAGATACCTCAGATTTCTTGCAGGGCAGAGCACTATCAATTCTCAGCATTGCCGTTTGGCTTATCTACTGCACCCAGAGTGTTCACGAAATGCCTGGCATCAGTAGTGGCACACTGCAGACTCCAGGGAATTCAAATATACCCCTACCTGGACGACTGCCTCATACAAGCAGACAACAGACAAACCTTAATGAAAAACTTGGACTATGTCATGCAATTACTACAGGCCTTGGGATACACAGTCAACATTCAAAAGTCAAGGCTACTGCCATCCCAACAGATTATTTTTCTAGAAGCCAAACTGGACACACAAACACAAATGGCCTACCTCACAGAGGAAAAACAACAGCAGTTACCAGAGTACTTCAAAGGCCTAGCACAGCTCCCCCAGCTGACTGCAAGGAAACTCCTGCAGGCCCTGGGGTTCATGGCATCATGCATTCTCCTGATACCTTTGGCAAGACTTCATATGAGAAAGCTGCAATGGTATTTGAAAAGCTTATGGTCACAACACAGCCAAAGTCTAGAGGACGCAATCCCACTTATTCCATGTCTGCAAAAGGAATTCTTGTGGTGGGCTCAAGCAAGTCAATTAAACAAAGGCATGTCTTTCAACAGACCTCAAGCAGGTCAAATAATTACAACAGATGCCTCAGATCATGGATGGGGGGTGCACATGAAGGGCAGATGCGTTCAAGGTCAATGGGCACCAAAGGAAAGGCATCTGCACATAAACCAAAAAGAGATGCTGGCAGTGATACATGCAATCGAGAGTTTCGAAAAATCACTGCAGCAAGGACATTTACTAATAAGGACAGACAACACCACTGTCATGTGGTATATAAACAAGCAGGGAGGGACTCATTCATACCCCCTCTGCAGACTAACAGTGATTCTCTGGGAAAAAGCACTGAGTCGGAAGATACACCTGCAATCCCAGTTTGTGCCAGGCAAGGACAATGTGCTGGCGGACAAGTTGAGCAGAAATTTCTTGGATCCACACGAATGGTTGCTGCATCCACACATGTTCTCACAAATAACAAAGACATGGGGAAGACCGGACATAGATCTATTTGCGTCTCACATGAATCATCACCTGGAAAAGTTCTGTACCAGGACCCACCATGCACTAGCCTGGGCAACGGATGCGCTCTCCTTCAGCTGGAATTCCCTAAAAATTTATGCATTTCCCCCTCTGCCACTGTTGACCAAGGTGATCCTGAAGATCAAAGCAGAACAACCAATGGGCATTTTGATAGCTCCAGACTGGCCAAAGCAACACTGGTACCCATTGCTATTGAGCATAACTCGGACCAAACCGTGGCCTCTGCCCCTATGGCCCTTGCTCCTAACACAACACAACTACAGGACTGTTCACCAAAACCTGAAAACATTACATCTGACAGCCTGGAGGTTACTTTAACTCTTCCGCCAATCTTTCCAAGGCAGTTCAGGACATCTTATTGGAAGCACGCAGACCATCCACCAGAAAAGCCTATTCAGCCAAGTGGAAGAGATTCAGCATCTGGGCTGCCAACAGGGGTCAGGATACAACAGTACTGAGTATACCTCAGATATTGGAATACTTGGCAGAAATGTTTCATTCTGGACTCTCATATTCTTCCATAAAGATTCATGCCTCAGCAATCTCAGCAAGATACAATTGTGATCCACCAGTGTTCTCACATCCTTTGCTAAAACAGTTCCTGACAGGAATAAAGAATATCAAGCCTCCCAGAAAACAACCTGTACCTGCATGGGACCTCAATTTTGTACTGGAAAAGTTATCTCTGCCTCCCTTTGAGCCAGCAGCAACCTCGGAGATGAAATTTCTATCATGGAAAACGTTTTTTCTATTGGCAGTCACATCAGCAAGAAGAGTCTCGGAGATACAGGCACTCATGGCAGTACCACCTTTCCTCATTTTCCATCAGGACAGAGTCTCTCTAAGAACAAATCCTTCTTTCATGCCAAAGGTGATTTCCAGGGTGTCTCTAAATCAAGCTATTAACCATCCTACCTTCTTCCCCAATCCTCAAAATAGAGGGGAAAGACTGCTGCATACCTTGGACATACACAGGCAACTACGCTTCTACTTGGACAGAACTAAGGCCACCAGAAAGTCTGACCAGCTGTTTGTAGCCTATGCTGCTGGAATACAAGGAAAAGCAATCTCCAAGCAAACAATTTCAAAATGGATTGGACACTGCATCAGATTCTGCTATTCTCACCATGGAAAAAGTGTGCCAGCCAATATTAGGCCACATTCCACCAGAGCTATAGCCACATCCACAGCTTTCCTAAGAGGAGTGGCTACAAAGGACATTCTAGAGGCAGCTACATGGAGCTCCATGCATACATTTACCAAACACTCCAACCTGCCTTTATACTCCAGATCCCGAGCAGGCTTTGCTTCGGCAGTCCTGCAGGGCATTTTAGCTACACCATCTTTTTCTTAGCTCCATCCACCCCCAGCTTGGCTATGGTATTCAACCCATATGTTATGACTGCAGTTGCATTCTTGAAGGACATAGTACAGTTTTGTACCTACCATAAATGTAGATGTCCGATAGATATGCAACTGCAGTCGGATTTTCCCTCCCTCCTTCCCCTCTTTTCCTTCATTTGGGTCCATTCCCCCTGTTCCCTTTAGCTGGGGGTATCTCCTATGGTGTATCTGTTTATTACTGTTGTGCATGTCTGGAATTGTTTATCCATTCACCAAATTTAGCCTTCCTAGGAGGGCACCTGGCATCTGGGGCAAGAAACACTGAAGAAGATGGCGTCGGCCGATGCCTTTATACTCCAGCCGTTGTGACATCGGAGAGGAGGCAACACCAGCCGACGCCGGACCCAGACTTTGGAATTCGGCCGACCGAGGGCTGCCTGAGGCAGGACAACCCATATGTTATGACTGCAGTTGCATATCTATCGGACATCTACATTTATGGTAGGTACAAAACTGTACTTTCTCTTTTATCTTTTCTGCAACTGGAGCTACTTAGTCATAGGTTCATAGGTTCATAGGTTCATACTAGGCTATCTGCCCTGGGGCAATTATAAACCTAGCCCGATTCTGTATGGCTTATGCCACGCCTTGATTTGAGTATACTGTGCCCTTTTTAAGGTTTAGTTTACTGTGCCTCTGTCTAACAGTGGCACGGGAGTAATCCCTGGGACAAACCTACGATCCCCCATCCACTTATCGAGATTCTTCTTGAAGAGATTCAGTGAGGTGCTCTGCCTCACATGAACTGGAATTCTATTCCAGAGCAAAGGGAGCCTCTGGGTTATGAACCTGTCCCTCCAGCAAGTTCTATTTATTTCTGTGCTGAGGTTCAAGTCCCTCAGTGTGGCTCTAAGGGATTTAGATTTACTGAGGTGGATCATGTCCATTAATTCTGGATTTGACATAGCTTTGTATGTCAGGCATAGATCGCCTCGAAGTAGGCGGTATGCAACTGAGTAGAGCTGGAGTTTTTTTAACTGAGCAGCATATGGCATCTGTTTGAGACCCTTGATCCTCTTGGTGGGATACTTTTGGGGTCTTTCTAATTGCTGCAGGTGTCATCTGCTCTTATGTCCTCATTTCTTTGTCTGCCCCACAGTGTGCATCCTACCACCCTTTTAAGGCACTTAATTTCCATCACCTCTGGTTTCTTCAACTGTTCTGACTTTACTGCACAGGTTTCTATACCATACAGTAGTACTGGCTGCACCACTGTCTTGTACACCTTACTTTTCAGCTTCTTTGGGATTCTTCTGTCATGTACGATACCTGAGTGTCTATGCCAGTTGGCTGCAGCTCCACTGATTCTAGCTTTGAACTTTTCATTCAGACATCCCTTCTCGGCAGCCACCCCTCCCAGATACTCAAAGCTATTAACCTGTTCCACTATTTTCTCTTCTATCTCAATTCTCAGTTTTTTTTTTCTGATTTCCCCAATTTGTTGCCATTACCACTGTCTTATCTGTGCTTAGTTTCATACCATGTGCCTTCGGCTTTGCATGCCATTTCCCTATCCTTTGTTGAAGTTCTTGTTCAGAGTCTGCCTGTAATGCCGCATTATCTGCCTACAACAATTTTGTTGAGCTCTCCTCTCCAACCTGTTTGCTAATGTAGTCCATCACCAGTATGAACAACAGTGGGCTTAGAGCTGAACCCTGATGTACACCCACTACCACTGGGAACCCCTCAGTGAGGCCAAACACTGCTTGTACTTGAGTCATTTGGTCCTTGTACATAGCCTGTACTAACTCTACCAATGTTTCTGGGACTTCAGACCACTGCAGTACTGCCCAAATCAGCTTTCTTGGGACTGTGTCTGCCTTAAACTAGACACTGAAAAAGTGAATCAACCCTTCTTTCCCTGAGTTTATAAATATCTCCACTGTCAGTTGTTGAAAACAACTACATAATATCAAAAATTGAGAACAATCAAACTGACTACTGAAGTGAATTGCTGGTTAAAAGTACCTTTTATTTGAAATAAATATTAGCAACATTTTTTTTCTCTCATGCAGTAAGAAATTCAGCATCTTTACTTTTATGTTAAGATTTGATATATACACTTTGTACATAGTTTTGTGTGCGTGGTTTACTTTCGTGCTTTCAAATTTCAAAATTTCAAGAAAAAATTAAATTGTTTGTAAAAAAAGAGAGCCTGCACTATCTATGGATTACCAGGTAATTAAAAAAATGCAGTGTGACCCTTCAAGTCATTTGTTTTCTTCCCTTTATCTACTTTGTTTCACGATATGTACAATTTGGTTGGATTATCTCACTCTTTGTAAGAAGCAAAAACTGAATTGCCTCTGTTGCAAACTGAACTGTACATAGTTTAATGCTAGTTAGAAAACAGAATTATAACTTTGCTTTATACTTGGGTAAGTCCATGTCCTGCAATTTAAGCCTTTTGATGTGTTACAACATTTTAGCTGAAGGATCTTGGCTTAATGAAGCATTTGGCCTTGCAGACTCACATCAAACTCTCAGCTATCACTTTCAATATGCCTTCAATAAGAGCAAATCACAATAGAAATCTGATTACACAGAGGTAGCAAAGGCTGCCTCACACTCTGTCTGCTTCACTTACTGTGTGGTAGGAGACCATATCTCTAAACTGATATGGGTGTGATGGCAACCGGAAGAAATATCTTTGATTTTAATAACAACAATCTTCTTTGACTCTACAAGACACAATACCTTCAGTCATACTGACAGATTGCATATGGATGAAGAGCTTCTAGACCTTCATCCTACATATGAAGTATCTCCATGTCCATACTAGGACATTGACACAATGATATCCGATTTCACCAGCTTAGTACCATCTCTTCCCAAAGCATGTTGACTATGCCTTACTACACAAGGTTTCCTGGTTTTCACTCACAAATGGCTGTAGCTATCAAAGAATGTTATTCAGGACCATTCAGATGGAGAAAACAGCCTTGTATCTTATGGTATGCCTGTAAGGGTTTTCTACATGTTAGACTAAGGGTTCAGATGAATGGTCTCTGAAAAATATAGAATACACCACACATTATCCCACAAACCAGATGTATGAAACTGGTATCATTTAGCTCAAAATACAACTCACATATCTCACATGCACAGCTTTTACAGCTAAAACTGGAGATACAAAAAATCCTGGGTGGGAAACTACAGATATCCCTGTATATTGTGAGATTATTTCACATTTCCTCAAGATTAGCTTGAAAATATCAATATGTATCCAAAAATCCAAAAAGTAAATTCCAAACATCTCCTAGATAGTGCCAACCCAGTCGGATATATATCATGTATGATCACACTAGCAACTTTCCAGCAATTTTACCAAAACATCTTTAAAAATGAACTTGAGAACTGCAGGGATATCAAGCCCTTTTTTCTCTCTCCAACTGATGAAAGATCAAAAATATTCCTTACTGCTCCCAGTAACAAAGTTAGAAATTCTATCAGTTATCAAACAGCTGAAATCAAATAATATGGCAGGACCAGACAGTGTACCACTGGGCATATATAAAACCTTGTCTCCCCATGCTTTGGGAATGCTCTGGGAAATATGTACCAACTGGTTAAAAAACACAAAAAGAAAAATCTAGCTAAACTAGACTTCCAACTGTGTGATTCCTTAAACCTGTTGTATCAGAGGCACCATGGGATATATGTAAATCACCCTTTCAGGATATCAGGTGTTTCAGCTAAATGACAATTCTGTATATCCATGACTTTACCACTTTGTCCACAGATGCTTCAATCCCTCCTTTATGGAAATATTTAATGATATTGCCTATATCAAACCCGTGGAAAAATCTAATGTTACCATCATATTATAGGCCATTCTCCCTTTTTAAATGCAGATAGTAAGGTGTTTATGGGCTTCTGGGAAGGGCAAAACCCCTTTTACTCCCTCAGTTAATTCCCTCAGCTCAAGTTGGCGTTGTTAAAGGTAGATTATCCTGGAATAATAATATCCAAAGAGTGGCTCAAAAAAAAGATGCATGGCTGGGCTTAAAAAGGCCTCTGTGGTTGTTAGCCTAGTAAAGACCTATAAACCTAGAAGGGGAAGCTACAAAGTTCTCCTCTGGGCCTTCTATTGGTCAATGTTGAAAAATAATTTGATACAATCAATCGGTTTTATTTCTGTCAACTTTTGACAGGACTTGCTTTCTCTCTCCCTATTATAAATATAATTGTATTTCCTATAATGAATTTATTGCAGAAGTAAACATCAGACCACACATATCAGTGTATTTTTCCTTTCACAGGGGAGTAAGACAAGGCTATCTCTTTCCTTTTTATATTAACAGTAGAACCAACTAGACATATGGCAAAGAGAAGGTCTTCAAATAATAGAAGATGAAGTTCCCCTACCTCATCAGCATGGTGGGGTTATTTGCTGATGATCTCCTAATCTTGCTTAAATACCCACAGCATACCTTTATTGTAGTCTGGAATACATTACATGAATGGCATTATGTTTCAGGATACAGACTTAACCCTGCCAAACCCATTTATGTGTTAGCAATGTTACATAACCCTCCTTACATTTTAGCACATATAACCTCAGTCAACTTCCAGAGTTTTTCAGAATTGGGACTTCTTATGGCCCACCCTCCCTCAGAGAAAAGGGATTTAAATGTGCAAAAGATAAAATTAATTATTGATTCTACCTTAAATGAGTGAACTGACTGGTCACTCTCTTTTGACATTAAATTAAATCTGATCAACATTTTCCTGTATTCAAAACTCTCCTCTATATTAAAGGGGCTCGCAATGTTTATAGCTGCGGTAATGTTAAAAAAATGGAATAAGCAAATCCTTAAATTTCTTTGTGTGCCTTACACCCAAAGAGTTCCCATTCCTTGCATTACAGTGCATGCTCTGAGGGAGAGATACATCTTCTGTCTTCATTAATAACCCAGTGTGCCAATTTATTGTGGTATTTCAGAGATCTATACAGTCCTGGGCCTCCACTGCTATGACTACAGTCCTTACAAGGATCTATTCTCCTATTCTTCCAATCCCACCGGATTGTCAAAGCTAATATTCAGGATGGACTCCAGTATTCTTTGCTATATACCATATCCAGGGACATACATTTTGCCCTAAATATAAGGGACTTGTAATCAGAATACAATATATCAGGGTGTCTTGGCTATTTTTAAAAATATTCCTCTTTGAAGGTCCTTCTTATTATTACTGTTCCCCTTTGAGACATATCCCTCCTTTATAAATATCTGGTCTCCATTTCCTGTCATGTCATGGAGGCTATTTTTCTGAAAATGTTTGCACCGCCTTTTATTTACTCCAGATTTAATAATTCACTAAGGTTTCATACCTTTCCCAAACTGTTGCAGATGTCTTCATAAAAAAAAAAAAAAAAAAAAAAACATGGGCCCATATAATCTGGGAATGTTCAAAGAAAAAAACTTTTTGGGAGGATTTTTGGCTGAAAGATAGGTCCTCTGCCAAATCAGCAAAGGCAAGATCTGACAGTCTTAGAATTCATATCAGACTCGAAATGCACAGTCATACTTCAGTTCTTTTACCAAGCAGCCAAGAAAGCCATCACTTGCCATTGGAAACATAATATTCACCCAAAGATCATGGGATGTTGAGACATACAGAGAATTTACCAGATTGAACTTTGCCTGGATAAGAGGAGGCATGCTGAGCAAGAAGTGTTTTATCAGTGGGCTAACTGTGCCAAAGTGCTTGATATTCTCCCTTTGTAAGAATACGCTACCGTTTTTCGTTTCTCAGTTCACAGAATTTCTAAATATATAATGTTCAACTAGATAGATAACTAGAATTTAGAAAATACATAATAATTGTTCACAACCTTAACCCTTCTTATTCATAGTTTTAACTATGACCAGCTCTTGATCTGTCTTTCTTTTCAGCTGAGAGACTTGGTTGAACATGTAAAAAGGTCTCCTTACAGAATTTTCTTTAATATTAAATTGAAATAATTATATCAAAGAAAATATCTAAGAATATTATAGATGACTTTACCAAAGTGATTATTATTTCTTAAACTATCATCAACAAATCTTCAGTTTCATGTTGTTATTACTACACCCATCTTCTATCTCATTTTATATTAATTGCATAGTTATTTTAAGCAATGGTAAATCAATATATTGTTATACCCTTGTAGATTAGCTAAGTGCATTTTAATTTCAGAATGTTCCTATCTACTCTTGAGCATAACAAATGTTATTTGTCAGTATGTCTTCTTTTTCAAATATGGAGTTTTATTATACATTTTTGAAAAGAAAATGATTTCAAATTTGTTCTACATTGTTCCATTCCACACTGAGCCAAGAACTGCTGAATCTTTTTACAGCAATCTCAATATTCTATACTTCCTGTTGTCTCCATTCTGTCTATATATTTTGAAGGACTTTCTTTGAGATGGAGATTTTGCTTTATCAATTTATCTGCAGGTTTTGATAAACAATACGAAAATTTCTATTAAAACCATGGCTTAAATCTTTAACTTAGAAATTTGGCAACACAGTTATGGTTTTAATTCATCTAGACTATACAGTAATTGTATAATGAAAATCAATTTATTTATTTTACTCTTTTTATATATTTATTTTTATTTTATTCACAGAAAAACTGGAAAAGCCATCCATACGTATTATAACTGAGGGTTCGGCACACATTGACAGCAGAGTGACGATCGAGTGCAGCAGCAGCAGAGACACACTAACAGGCTGTGTGTTCTATAGAAATCATGGAAACCCAGCACTTCATCTACCTAACCCTGGTACTCAGTATGTCATTGAGAGAGCTAAAGAAGAGCATGAAGGGTTCTATACCTGTGAGTGTTACAATAGTGCTAACGAATACACAGAGACAAGTTTCCGTGTTCCCTTAATCCTAAATGGTAAGTGCAGACTGGATCAGTAACACACTTTACTGAAGTTGTCTCCTTTAGAAAAGTATACTACATTCAGCATTACAACTAAAATAGATAGACAAGCAGAATAGCAAACATAACATCCAAAACCTACACATCTGGATTATATGATGAGGACTGAAGTGTGAAATGTACAGCAGTGACACACAAAGTTCAACAGGTAGAGAAGGCAGTGACATACTTTCTGCTCTTTTTAGAGCACAGATATTGTTAATTTAACTGACTGTTCATGAAACCTGCTTTTGGAATTCTCCTGTTAATGTTCTGTAGTTCAAGTGAGTACACAGTGAAATTCAGTCCCATGACTACTCTGGACTGAATGGGACAACTGGTCATCTGAATGTCATTGTACATTATTCAGCCTGCCATTAATAAAATGAGGCATTTTGGATAGTCTGGTATTAAGCACAGAATATTAAGGCAATGGAATGTTAATGAGGTACTTCATCAGGTGAAGATTTGACTCCTCCAGCCTTCATCTGCCTCTTATGAGACCTTGAGCCAGCCACTTAACCAGACAGTGCTCTGGGCAGTTGAGAATTTGGTTTAGTCTCTTTAAAGGTCTCCTGGACTGAATCCCTAGTAACAGCTTATGAACCCTGTATAAACCTAACCACTGCAAAGACTAGATTAATTTATGACTATGATCATGAGGCATAGTGATATTCATTTCAGGGATAGCTATGATTGAAGCCCATAACTTGCTCAGATGTGTTATGTCAGGCAGCTCAACTAGACCAAAACTTCCTTGCACCTCAGAAATATTCAGGATGATATCTAGATGGAATTTATTTAGAAGCCAAAAAAAAATTACAAAGGTAAAAGAAAGAATTAAATTAGAGTACAATATACAAAATATGAGTTAAAAAAAAAAACTCTCTCCCAAGGGTGATGTGTGCCAGACAGAATTTGGCCTGGCAGTATCATAGATAAAAGCCACAGTGGTACAGTGGTTGCATTGTTGCCTCACAGCAACATGTTCTCCCATTTGATTCAAGCCGCGGTGGTACAGTGGTTGCGTTGTTGCCTCACAGCAAGAGGTTCTCCCATTCGATTCTCGGCTGGAGTGCTTTCTGTGTGGAGTCTGCATGTCCTCCCCGCGGTCGACTGGCCTCCAAAAGACATGCATGAATGGGTGTGCCTTCACTGAAGGCTGGGCATTGGGCTGGCAACTCGGCACCAAAAAAAAAAAATCTACTGCCAATCATTAGCGGACCGGAGTTCCGCTGTGTTGACCCCTAACCGGAAAAAGCTGAAAAGGCAAACAAGTATCATAGAGAACTAATGTTATGAATTGTTTAAGGTTTGAGTCCCTCAGTGTCCATTTGACAAACTGTGTTGACACTGAGCAATGCCACTACCTGTAAGCAGTTTTTACGACAGAAGATAGCCATTTATAGGTTAATAGGTTCACAGGAGAGTACTAGGCTAACAGCTCAAGAGCCCTTACAAGTCTGGCCAGTTTTACATAGATTTTACCCAATTTTCTATCCCTAAGGAAAAGATAACAAAGGTCAACAAGTAGGGGGTTTGACTTCTTTTACAGACTGTTTCTGTCACTAAGGGACATAGGCACCACCACATGAGTGAATTTGCAATTCCATCCATTGGTCCAGATTGCATTTGAAGATGGTTAAGGAAGGGCTCTTGTTCACATGACTAGATTCATAGGTTCATAGGTAGGTACTAGGCTATCTGCCCAAGGGCATTTATAAGCCTAGCCAGAGTGTGTCGGCTTTTGCCACCCCATTGATTAATTAATTGATCCTCTGTCAAGCAGAGCCAATGAAGTGATCCCAGGGATGTATTTTCTGTTACCCATCCACTCAACAAGGTTTCTCTTGAAGAGTGTTAGTGAGGGGCTCTGCCTGATGTAATTAGGAATTTTGTTCCAAACCATGGGGAGTCTCTGTGACAGGAATCTATCCCTACAGCATGTTCTATTTATTGTTGTGGCAAGGTTTAGCTCACTAGAGCATGTGGCTCACAGTGACTTGGATTTCTTTAGGTGGAGCATGTCCATCAATTCTGAGTTGGACATGACTTTGTAAGTCAGGCAGAGATCACCTCTGAGTAAGCGATATGCCACTGAGTACAGTCAGAGTCTTTTCAGTCGGGCTGCATAGGACATATGTTTAAGGCCAGTAATCCTCTTGGTGAGGTACTTTTGTGGTCTTTCCAGCTGTTGGAAGTGTCTTGTGAGGTACATCCCAAATGGAGCATTGTACTGTATGATGGGTCTAATGAGTGACAAGTATAGGGGCACTATAACCTCTTTCTTTCTAGATGTGAACCCTTTAGTAATTAGATGGGCCACATAGAAGGATTTCCTAACTACTTTGGCAATATGATTGCCAAAGGAGAGATTACTATCTACCTGGGTCCCCAGATCTCTTATTACCTCTTCTGTATTAAGGGGACTGCCAACTGTGTGGTAATTCATGGGTGTTTTGTTTTTCCCAAATGGGATGACTATGCATTTTTTTGGCATTTAGCTTGAGGACATGACTTTGATACCAGCTGTCTGTCTCAGTAAGGACCTTTTGGAGGATGTCTGTGTCAGCCAGAAAGTCAATTATGGCTCCCAGTTTTCAGTCATCGGTGAACTTGGTTAGCCATAGTCATCCTGTGTTCGCCTGTTCTTCTGAGAAGTATATGCCAAACAGTAGGGGTTCTAGGACTGAGCCTTGTGGGACACCACTTGTGACTGTTTTAGAGTCAGACCAGTAGCCCGCTATTCTTACCGTGTGAGTTTTGTCTGTAAGCCAGTTGGCAACCCATCTCATGATGTATGGGTTTATGTTCAGACTGGTGAGTTTTTCTGTAATATCCGAATGGAGAATGGTGTCTAAAGCCTTGGCGAGGTCAAGGTAGGCTGTGTGAACCACCTTTCCCTCATCTATGGCCTTGGTGACTGTCTCAAAGAAGTCAACCAGGTTTAGTAGGCATGATCTGCCCTTAACAAAGCCGAACTGGGTCGGGTCAAGTGTTTGGCGGTTCTCAATGTCTTTGTTAATGAGTTCCATGATGATGTGCTCCATAGCCTTGCAGACCAGGCTAGTCAGGCTTATGGGGCAATAGTTACCAGGGTCATTTGTGGCCCCTCCTTTGTGGAGAGGAATAACCTTTGCTATGCACCATTATGGGCATGTAGCCTGTGGAGAAGCTGAGGTTGAACAGCGTGTTTAGGTGGGGGGTTAGTTTGTTCTGTAGTTCGTGCAAGACGTAGCCTGGGACACCATCTGGTCCCATTGACGCTGTGTTTTTGGCTTATGAAAGGGCTGTTTTCACCTGTGCATCTGTGATTTTTGGGACACTACACTTTTCCAGTATTGCTGTGGGCCTTTTTGGAGGTGGGGGGGGTGAAGTTTGCACTGAATCTATCTGCCAGAATGTTGGCAATATCGGTAGGTTCAGTATATTTTGTGCTATTCTGCACTAGTTCAGTGCATATCTGCGAGTTGCCACTTAGATACGTAACTTAGCTAAGAAGGCTTTGTGGTTATCTTTTGAATCCTTGGCTATTTTTCTTTCGAAGTTAGCCTTGGATGATTTCATGAGAGACCTTAGTTTCTTACTGATACTGATCAGGGATGTCTTTCCTTCTTGGGATTTGCTTTTTTTCTGAACTAGTTTCCTCCTTATATTGTATAGCCTGTTTATTGCAGGGTTCCACCAAACTGGTTTCCTTCTCTTAGTGGAATGAGTCTTGGTTTTGCTAGGGATGGCATGATCCATGCATCCTTGCATGTGCTCATATAGTGCATTTGTAAAGCTTTCTGCTTCTTGGGCAGCGTTATCCTTTAGTGTGGAGGCTGTGAAACATACCACCTCTGTCTTAAGTAAAGTGATGTTTGCTTTAGAAAAGTTTTTTACTGTTGTTTCCTTAGTTGGGGGTGGTGGTGGGGTGTGGACATCCAGAGTGATTAGTTTATGGTCTGATCTAACCAGTGACGGGTTGACCTCCAGTGTGGACCACCTGTCACCCATGTTGGTGATGACCAGGTCCAATATGTTTTCACCTCTAGTAGGGGAGTTTACCAGCTGATCCAGGGTGTTTGAGCTGATAAATTGCAGGAAGCACTGGGCCTGGGAATTTGTACTTGAGTAGTTTTCCCAGTGAATGGTAGGGTAATTGAAATTGCCCAATATCAGGGTGTTCGTTCGGATCTTCATGTTTTCTAGTGTCTCCAGAAAGGTGGAGTGGTGGTCCTGGGTCATGGAGGGTGATCTGTAGCAGGCCACAATTTGCATTGCAGATTTGCCCGATATTCGTTGCACATGGATGATCTCAGAGGTATCATGCTGTGCCACTAACCTGGAGGTGTAGGTATCCTTGATGAATAAGGATACATCCCCTCCTTTTGTGTTTTGGTCGATGTTCTATGGCCGAAACATGTGGTATGAGTTGTAGCCCAGTAGTCCTAGGGTGCTCTCTGGAACCTTGAACCAGGTTTCATTTACTGCACAGATGTCGAAGTTCTCCATACTGAGGAGTGCTTTGAGCACATGCATTTTGAGATTTAAACTCCTGGTGTTGAGTAGCATAACCCTCAGTTTTTTGTTAACTGTGCTGTTTACAGAGGTGGGTTTGACTTTTGAGCCTTGCCTAAAAAAGGCACTATGGGGGCAGCAAGAGCCTCGGCCAGTATTCAAAAGCCTAGGGGTGACAAGTGCAAGCTGTCTCTTGCAAAGCAACATGGCTTGTTGAGCATGTTGTCCCAGGCTGACAGACACTGGATTCCCCTTTGAATGACACCAAAAGCTTAGCCAATTGTTGAAACTGATCATTTTTTCTTTATATTGAGGTATCATTCTTGGTAAGGGCAGGATGCTACTCAGGGTCAGGGTCATACCAGCCTGCGTTACATGATCAGAGAGCTCTTCCATGTCTATTTTCATGTAGTCCAGGGAGGTACGTCTAAGGCCATTCACACCAACATGAACAATGACAGAGTCATGTTTGTACTTGTTCTCGAGTGACCTGAGTGTTTGTGTTATATGGCGGATTCTGGCTTCCGACAGGCAGCTAACAGAAACCTTCTGCTTGTCCAGCCTAGTGAGTGGAATGTCAGTGTGCCTGACTATAGAGTCACCTATTACTAGTGTGTTAGGTATGTTATTTTGCCTTAAGGGCTGTGATTGTGCGGCACACTGATTTTGTGTTTTATGTGTTGTCTGGTTTATGACGGGAAGTGCAGGTTGTTTGGGTGTCTGCTTTGGAGGTCTCTGATGCTTTTGCAGGTTTTTGTTTAGAGCCTTGAGTATGATTTTCTGTATTTATGTGTATTTTTTGTCAATGATGTTTTAGTAGGTCTTTGTACGGCTAGAGGTGTGGTGCAAGTGTTAACCTTCTCCTCTTGACTGTCTGTTCCAGTCTTGGATGGAGACAGCTTAACTTCGTTTGGCTGTATAATTGCATCTGATAGGAGTAGGAAGCTTTTTCCAGAGATGGGAAATTTCTGTGACACATCTGTTCTCCAGCATGCTCTATTCATGTCAGAGTTCAGATTTAGATCTTTGAAGCAGGTAACCCTTGTACAATTAGTTTTGTGAATGTGCAACATTTCCATCAGGGCTGAGTCAAAGACTGAATTGTAGTTCAGGAACAGATCACCCCTCAGTAATTGGTGGGAAACTGAATACCATGATAGGAATTGTAATTAATCCATATATGACATGTTGGTTATACCTTGTATATTTTTGGTGAGAAACCTCTGAGAATGCTCCATTTTTTGAGGGTGCCTAGAGAGGTACATGCTAAAAGGGTGCATTGTACTCGATTATTGTTCTGACGAGTACAGTAGAACCATGGCATCCTTGACATCCTTAGATCTGGATTCTATGCCATTACTTATAATCTGAGCCACATAGAAAGATTTCTTCACCACTGTGGAAACATATGAACCTAACATATAAATGGCCACCGTCTGTCATAAAAAGAGCTTACCATTGGTGGTAATGCTTCTGATGACCTGTTCTTTTGTGATGACAGGTAAAATAATTGTATATTTTTTCTTTTTATGGGATGTGACCAGAGGTAATGTGGAATTGAAATTTGAGCTGAATTTATTGGCCAGCAGGTTTGTTATTTCTTCTGGCCAGTATAGGTAGTGCCATCTACAGCCAACTCAGCACATTGTTGTTACCTTAGAATTTTGGAAAAATTGTTCTGTGTTATTCTTTGCTTGGGAGGCTATGTTAGTCTCATATTTAGCTTTTAAAGACCTGACTAGTTCCTTGATTTGTCTGTTGAGACTAATGAGGGAGTTTTTCTCTGTTGTGCATCCTCCCACTTACTTCTTCACAGGAATTTCTTCCTTTGGTTGCATAGTCTATTTATACCAGGGTGTACCCCAGGGAGGCTTCTTTTTTCTGGCTAGACCAGAATTTAGTTCAATTAGGTACTGCCATTTCTATGTAGTTGTTTAAGTGGTTGTACATAGTACTCGTATATATGTCTACATAAGTGTCACTGTTTCGGGGGTTAGTGGGATCTTTAAAATCACAAATGCTATACCTTAATAGAAGGTAATTTGGCTTGGAAAATTTCTTTTGGGTTTAGGGATTGATGGGAGTACTACTATTTCATTTATTTGAAATTAGACTGATTTATGAAACAGTCTTACCAATGAGAACATTACATGGGGGTTGCAGTGCTCCCCAATGTTTGTGAGTGCTAGGGCAAGGATATTTGAGACACTAGTGGGAGTGCAGACCTGCTGTTCTAGAACATTTGCATTGACAAGGTCCAGGAATGTCTGAGCCTGCATGTTAGTGGTCATATATTTTTCCCGCTTTATGGACGAGTAGTTAAAATCACCCATGAGTAGTGTGTTGGGCTGAATGGTAAATGATTCTAGTAACTTCAGGTATGTGGAGTAGTTTTCATGGTTCATATCTGGGGATCTGTGATGATATGGAGGGGGATTTTGCCTATGATCAGCTGGTCAGATGGAAATGGAGTAGCTCAAATGAGTCATCCTTCTTAACCAATCTAGAGGTGTGATTTTTTTTTTTTTATGTAAATAGAAACACCTCCTCCTTTCATTTGTTTTACTTTTCAGAGGCTGGTCTGAATCTTTGATAAGCATTGTAGCCTTACACTGCTGGGGAAACACACAATAAGCTTTCAGCTAGCAATTTCCTGTTTCTTAGAGAGCCCTACTGCATGTAAAGATGTGTTGGATCATAGCGGGTTGTCTCTCTGGCCTACTTCAAATGTTTTTCAGAATTCCAGGGAAGTGGAATATGATAATTAGCCATGTGGTATCCCCGGAAATGTCTGATGTAAGTGCTTCATGTAGTTGCGATTCATAGAACCAATCAGATGCATGACTAATTAAAAAAATATATAACTAAATAACTTTACAATGGAACCAGTCTAACCATGACCAAAATCAAGTAAAAATATTGGAAGAACCAAATGCTCCAAGGACTACCAGGAACAATCCAAAGTTTAGAGTATTCAAGTTTAATAATCACTTTCGTAAGAGAAGACTTCATCAGAAATACATACTACAAACAAATCACTGTTTTATATAAATTTAACATCTATGAACCAATCATTTAAAATGTTTAATTAATCAATAAAGAAAACAAATAGTTGAAATAACGAAATAATTAAAATTTCATGGACCTGACAGCTTTTTCTCTCTTAAAAAGCACTTTATGCTGATGGCCTCAATTACCCAGGGGGGGAGGTTGCCTGCTGCCAGCCTAAATCGCCACTGTATTTCTCTTTTTCCTTCCTTATTTTTATAGCTACCACCCATTTGATCCAGAGCAACAATTTCCAAAACAGCAAAAATATTTTTTTTATGTTTCACACGTGGAAGAATGTTCATTTGGGGCATTGCTATTGTCTCTAGTTTTTATTGCATTAATGTGCTCCTTAATCCTCTTACACAAACGTCTTGTCCTCATTTCTAAATAAAACTGTATAAAGAATGCCCTTAGTGCAAGACTATCTACCTGAAACACCAATGGTACCTGGTATATTTTGCAAATCTATATAAGGCCCTTCATAAATACACCTGCAAACACTGCATTCATTACATTTGTACATACCTGTAGTTTTAATAGAAAAAGGTGGGAGAATTTTTGTGTTGTCTTTTTTTAATAAATACTTAATATCTGATTCTTCTTATACAAAAAAAAAATTCTCCAACTGTTCTAACCAAGTCACTATTCCCAGCAATAATTTTTCAGTTGTTATTAATAATACTTCTAACAGTGTGACTGTCAGCTGACATATCAAGGCACTACCCAGGACCTAACCACTGTTCAGAAAATTAAGTATCCAGTCCTGTATTTTTCGTATTTCCAAAAACGTATACCAGCATGGGTCCAGTGTTTCCCTTTTTGAATGAACCTCCTCAACAGTACTTGACAAAAAAATTAACATCATAACTTCTAACTACAAACATAGAAGATATAGTTTGTATTTCAGTGTTGAAGTCACAATCCCTGTTAGTCATTCTAGAAGCCATGATATACTGGCCCATAGCAATTTTATTAACAAAATTAGGATGGTTATTCTTTGGTGAAGGTAACTATTGGAGAAGGTGTTTTTTCAATGGATACACCTATGAAAAACATCAGATGAGAAATCCCACTTGAGTTCAACATCAAGAAAACAAACAACTTCCCCCACATTACCTGACACAAATTTAACAAAAAAAATGATGCTGGTATTTAAGCTGTCAAGGAAAGAATCATGGTAGTTGGTACTGTCCTGAAAAATAAAAAAATGAGTAATCTACAAACCTCATGTAGAATTTAACACAAAAAAAGTAAATAATAAGCCACAGCCATGTTACTGTAGTCAGCCAAATGTTTTTGTCACCATTACTAACAAAGGTAGAGACTGCATTACATGTAAGTGGCAAGAGTTCAACAGATAGGTAGTATCAGGGTGTGTGTGTGCATGAATGTATGTGTATGGCTGCTTGTGCCAGTGTATGTAGAGGTATGAGTAGTGTGTGTGTGTGTGTGTGTGTGTGTGTGTGTGTGTGTGTGTGTGTGCATGTGTTTGTTTTTGTGTGTGTGTGTGTGTATCTGTGGTGTGGGCGAGTGGCTGTTTGTATGCCTGAGAAGGGCATTTGATATATGATGATTGTGTGTGTGTGTGTGTGTGTGTGTGTGTGTGTGTGTGTGTGTGTGTGTGTGTGTGTGTGTGTGTGTGTTTGTTTGTGTGTGTGTTTGTTTGTGTGTGTGTGTGTGTGTGTGTGTGTGTGTGTGTGTGTGTGTGTGTGTGTATGTATGTATCTGTGGTGTGGGCGAGTGGCTGTTTGCATGCCTGAGAAGGGCATTTGATATATGCTGATTGTGTGTGTGTGTGTGTGTGTGTGTGTGTGTGTGTGTGTGTGTGTGTGTGTGTGTGTGTGCATGTGTGTGCGTGTGTGTGCACGTGTATGTGTGTGTGTGTGCCTGTGTATGGAGCATGTGCACGTGCGCGCGTGTGTGTGTGTGTGTGTGTGTGTGTGTGTGTGTGTGTGTGTGTGTGTTTGTTTTGTGTGTGTGTGTGTGTGTGTGTGTGTGGGTGGGTGGGTGTGTGTGTGTGTGTATCTGTGGTGTTGGCGAGTGGCTGTTTGCATGCCTGAGAAGGGCATTTGATATATGGTGATTGTGTGTCTGTGTCTGTGTCTGTGTGTGTGTGTGTGTGTGTGTGTGTGTGTGTGTGTGTGTGTGTGTGTGTGTGTGTGTGTGTGTGTGTGTGTGTGTGTGTGTTTGTATGTGAATGTATGTGTGCATGTGTTTGTATATGTGCATGTGTATGTGTGTGTCTGTGTGTGTATGCCTGTTTGTCTATGTTTGTGTGCATGAGTGTGTGTGTGTGTGTGTGTGTGTGTGTGTGTGTGTGTGTGTGTGTGTGTGTGTGTGTGTGTGTGTGTGTGTGTGTGTGTATGGGTGAGTGAGTGGTTGCATGCCTGAGTGTGATCGGGTGAGGCCGATGATTCATGTAAGGCGAATATGTGTATGTGTGTTTGGTGGTAGGGGTGGCTGCCTTACCAAACTCCCCTTGACTAACAAGCAAATCATACAATAATGGGAAAGGGACATTAGACACCAGGGATTTTATATAAGTTATTAAGTTATTTGAAAAATAAAAGAAAAAGGTATGTCAGGTGTGATTATCTAAGATACCAGTGAGTATCAAAAGGGTGACTTTAGAAAAAATGCAGCAGTACAGTTTTCATTTTTGAAAAGGTTTATATTAATGGTGAAGGGTACAGCAATGTTTTAGACTTGACTAAGGAGGCAGAGGCACATGAGGTGGCACAAGGGAAGGGAGCCAGTTGTGAGGACTAGGTCAAGGAAAGTGCTTCCCAAGTAGGTGGATGAAAAATTTTCACCAGGGAGTTACTGTAAGTTAAGGAAACATTGAACATATGTGTTTGCAGTATTAAACTAATCCAAATGAATGATGGGTAATCAAATTCATCCATCATGACATCTAGCTTTACTAGAAAGGCTCACCCAGACTCTGCTACACTTTGCTTTGAGGGAAAGGTTAGTTTACTTTTTATTTGTATTTTTTATTACTGTATTGCCTTTTTTATTTTGAATACTGTGATTTGTTTTCTTTACCTTGTGTTTTACTTGTATTCTGCTTTTAACTGCATATTAAAACGTGAAAAGAGACCATAGCTCTGTCTCTTCTGAGTCAGGTAGAAGTTTTTTTTCCCCACACTCCCACCCAGCTACTGTTGTGTTCTTAAACACCACTGTCTTTCTAGTTGCCTGCCCATTATGTTAATTTGACCATATATCTCATTTCCTCTCTGCTTTTACTGGGTTGTGTAAGTGCAAAAGTATAATTTTGTGAAATCACTCCCCTTCAACTATTTAAATTTATTAGCCATCCTACTATATTCCATGGTACCAGAATACAAAAGTGACCACCCGCTTTCCATCTATCTTGCTGTTTTAAAAATAGTGGTTCTCCACTAAATCTTAACTTTTTAGACAGGTAAAACTTAAGTTACCTACTTTAACATCTAACTCCTCTAGTGCACACTGCAGTGTTTAGGATAACCCATTTTTTCATTTTACCTTTAAGTATCCCTGTGACTATCATTTGCTCTAAAACCTGCTGGAAAGCACTAGGAAGCCTTCAACTGATACAAACACTCAACTCTCCTTGTTAATAAGAAGAAATTAATCATAGGCACTAAACTGCCTATTATTGCAAAGTACCTTGCTAAGGTAAGGGAAAAAAGCTCTTGTACTTTACAAAAAAGCACCAAAGCAGGCATGTCCAAGGGCCAGCTTCCTGTTATTTCTCCTGTCCACCTAGTGAATCTGGACATATTGGGGCAATGCAGCAATTGCCTCATGTACACAGACAACCCTCTCCTCCTACCACACAACAATACAACCTGTGAGAGATGCACTTACAAAGACAAACTGAAAGCAAAGCTCTCTCCACCCAAGATTGTGCTAGACAGTCAAGAGGAGAAGGTTACACCACACTACACCTGAAGCAACACATAGCCCTTCTAAACCCACACCACCAACACCCTCACATAGCAACACTAAACCCTCATATGTGGAGGCCCTTAACAGTAACCTGCCCAGGCAACAAGGACCTCCAAAGCTGAAACGCAAACAATCACTAATCCCACTCACCAGACTGAACAAGGAGAAAATTACAGTCAGCTGCCTGTCAGGTGCCAAGATCCGCCACATAATACATGCACTCAAGTCACTCCACAACAAGTACAAATATGACTCTGTCATTGTCCATGTTGGAGTGAATGACTTGAGATGTACCTCCCTGGACTACATGAAAAGAGACATGAAAGAGCTCTCGGATCATGTGGCCCAGGCAGGTATGACTATAGTTCTGAGTAGCATCTTGCCTTCGCCCAGAATGATACCACAGTATAAGGACAAAATGATTGACTTCAACAATTGGCTAAGCTTCTGGTGTCATTCAAAGGAGATCCAGTATCTGTCTGCCTGGGACGATATGATTGACAGACCACAATGCTTTGCCAGAGATGGTCTTCACCTGTCACCCCTGGGATTCAGGTTACTGGCTAAGGCTCTTGCCCCCCCCCCCCATAGTGCCTTTTTTTAGGCAAAGTTCAAAGGTCAAAACCACCACATTAACAGGTACAAGCATGCAAAATCTGAAGGTAATGCTACTCAATGCTAGAAGTCTAAACCTCAAAATGCACTCTCTCGAGGCACTCCTAAAAATGGAAAACATTGATATCTGTGCAGTAACTGAGACCTGGTTCAAGGCTCCATAGAGCACCCCTGCAATACCATGCTACAACTCTTACCATACTTTTCGGCCACCAAACCAGGACCAAAACACTAAAGGTGGAGGAGTGTCCATATTCACCAAGGATATTCACACCACCAGGCTAGTTGCCCAACACAATGTGTCTGAAATTTTCCAGGTGCAACTAACACTAGGTAAGACTGCAATCCAAATTGAAGCTTGCTACAGATCTCCCACCATGCCCCAAGATTCTCACTACACCTTTCTAAACATACTGGAAAATATAAAGATACAGCCAAACACCCAATACTGGGTGATTTCAACTACCCTGCCATTAACTGGGAAAACTACTCATGTACCAACACCTTTGCCCAACTGTTCTTGGAATTCATAAATTCAAATGCCCTGGATCAGCTAATCCATAGTCCCACCAGGGGCTCAAATATCCTAAACCTGGCTATTACCAACATAGGAAATCGATGCTCTACACCTATGGTCACCCCTCATTGGGAAATCGATACTCCACACCTATGGTTACCCCTTCACTGGTCAGGTCTGACCATAAGCTAATCACGCTTGACATCCACATCCCTCAACCACCCCCCAGTAAGGAAACCTCAGTAAAAAACTTCTCCAAAGTCAACTTCATGCTAGTCAAGTCAGAAGTGTCAAACTTCATGACACCCATACAGACAGGAACTGAAAGTTCAACTGCTGACACTAAGGCACTGTACGAGCACATCCACTTGTGCACAAATCATGCCATCCCAAATAGAACCAAGATGCTCTCCTCCAAAACAAAGGAAGCCAATCTGCTGGTCCCCTGCCATAAACAAACTTTACAACAAAAGGAAGAAACTGTTGCAGAAAAGAGGAAAAACCCAGGATGCAAAAAACTCCCTTACCAGCCTGAGTAAGAAGCTGAGATCCCTCATTAAATCCTCCAAAGCTAGTTACAAAAATAAAATTACCAAAGATTCCAAAGACAACCACAAAGCATTCTATAGCTATGTCAAGAATCTAAATAGCAATGCTCAGATCTGCTCTGACCTACAACAGAATGGCATTAAATATACTGATCCCAAGGATATTGCCAATATCTTGGCAGATCGCTCCAGTGCCAACTTCATCCCCATCTCACCCCCTAAAGGACCCATCTCAATACTGAAAGATTGACAAATTCCGGTAATAATGGCCACACAGGTAAAAACCACACTCTCCAAAGCTAAGAATACAGCATCCATGGGACCAGATGACATCCCGGGCTGTGTGCTACATGAACAACAAAATGAACTGGTACCTCACCTAAGTGTCATGTTTAATCATAGCTGTGCCCATTGAGTTGTGCACAGCTACAGTTATCCCACTCCACAAGGGGGGATCCACTTTGGATCCTGGTAACTACCACCCCATCAGTCTGACGAGCCTGATCTGCAAGGCCATGGAACGTATTATCATGGAACTTATAAACAAAGACATTGGCAACCTTCAAACACTGGACCCCACCCAGTTTGGGTTTGTGAAGGGCTGATCTTGTCTCTGGAAGCACTGACCTCTTCGAATCAGTCTCCAGAGCTGTGGACAAGGGTAAGGCAGTCCACACAGCCTATCTGGACCTCGCCAAGGCCTTTGACACCATCCCCCACTCTGGAATCATAGATAAACTTATTAAGCTGGGCATTAATCCCTACGTCACTCGATGGGTTGCCAGCTGGCTTACTGACAGAACCCACACTGTAAAAGTAGCTGACTCCAAATCCAGCTCCAGGCAAGTGACAAGTGGAGTACCTCAGGGTGCAGTCCTGGGACCACTATTGTTTGGCATCTACTTCTCTGAAGTACAGGCCAACACTAAGGGACTCTGGCTAACAAAGTTTGCAGATGACTGCAAGCTGGGAGCCATTATTGAATCCCCAAATGATGTGGATATTCTACAAAAGAGCCTTACAGAAACAGATGCTTGGTGCCAGAACCATGGGCTCAAGCTCAGTGCCAAGAAATGTAGAGTTATCCCCTTTGGGAAAAAAAACATGCACCAGTGAATTACCACATAGGTGGCAGTACAATAAACACCAAAAGTGTGATAAGAGACTTAGGGATACAGGTGGACAGTGGTCTCACCTTCGAAAACCACATCGCCACAACAGTCAGAAAATCCTTCTATGTGGCACACCTCATCAATAAGGGCTTTTCATCAAGAAAAAAGGAGGTCATTGTCCCAGTGTACTCATCCCTCATTAGACTCATTATAGACTACACTGCCCCATTTGGTATTTACATCTCATGACATCAGCGACAACTGGAAAGGTCACAGAAATACCTCACTAAAAGAATCACAGGCCAAAAGCAGATGCCCTATGCTGACCATCTAAAAAAACTCCAGCTGTAGTCTGTCAAATATCGTCTACTCAGAGGCGATCTCTGCTTAACATACAAGGCCATGTCACACCCAGAGCTGCTGGACATGCTACACTTAAAGAAATCCCAATCCCTCAGGGCCACATGCTCCAGGGTTCTAAACCTTGTCATCACAATGAACAAAACATGCTGGAGGGATAGATTCCTGACCCAGAGATTCCCCAGACTCTGGAATAGACTACCCATACATGTCAAGCAGAGTGCCTCTTTGGCCCTCTTCAAAAGGAACCTTATCAATTGAATGGAAGATAGGAAATTCACCCCAGGGATCACATCAGTCACCCTGCTATACAGGGGTCCAGGGAAGTAAATATTATGGGAAGAAATAGCCAGGGAATTGTTATGGCTAGGCTTGTATAGGCTCTAAGGCCAATAGCCTAGTACCAACCTATAAACCTATGACCCTATTAGGTTTAATGAATAGATTTTTTAAGAGGGCAGAATTGGTATGCACAGATGTGGGCAGAGAGGAGGATCTATAGGTACGAAAATGAAAGGGGTTGATGTACTAAGATATATTAAGATCTGTTCTATGTCAGAATCATGCAAAATTTGGCTTCACACAGTGGGGTTTCTTATAAATATGGATATACTCAACAGCTCTCAGTGGGCCTAAATGTATGATAATTGCACTGCCCAGGTAAAGAGAGAGCTCTGTCATTATTATGAAACAACATTTCAGTAATTGCACAAACATGGATATTTTCTGTGGTAAGGTAATCTCAGAACTCAAATATTTTGTTCAAGTTTCAAGAATTGAACCGAGCAGTATTAATTGTGCTAGAATCATACTTTTGTAGGCGACAATGCTTATGAGTTGAACTCTGACTACATAAGCACTATGAGTTACTAAAGGCCAGAGCCAGGACTTGAAAGCCATAGGATGAGAGATGTGGTCTGTCTAGAGAAAAGCAAGGGAGTATGTTGAACTTCTGTGCCATGCAGACACATAATGGATCCATCTAGAATGACAGCATTTAACAAGACATTAGCTGTCATTTTAACTTTACATTTGTGCATCATTCTTGGCAAGTCAACACTAGCAGTGTACCTTACTTGAAGCAAGATGTGAAGAGTTCATCTGTATTTCACTGTATCTCCTTTAGAGTAGAGGTCCTAAGGTTATTCACCTTAACAATGGCAATGACAACGTGATACTCATATTTTGGATTGTGAATGGCCATGATAGCCCTTATGATGTTTCAGATCCTAAAACCTGAAAGACAACTGCTTGTGACTTTTTGTTTAATCAGTCCGAGTGTGATGTCAGTGTACCAGACAATGGACTCATGTGTGACAAGGGCAATGACCAAAGCAGGTGTAGGCTTGCAATTTTGGTGCTTTCCTGTGGAGCAATGAACTACTGCAGATGTAGGTGTAGAAACCAGTGCATTCCCAGAAGTATGAGGTGTACTAAGTCTAGCCTGGTCAGCTGTAGCATGTTTTTTTGTCTATCTCAATGTAAGTTAGTGCTGTGATGGGTGTTCATAGGTTCATAGGTTCATACTAGGTTATCTGCCCTAGGCTATTTATAAGCCTAGCCAGAGTGTGTTTGGCTTTCGCCACCCATTTTAAATTAATTTTGCTATGCCCTTTTTCGAGGTTAGTATACTGTGCCTCTGTCTAACAGTGACACAGAAGTGATACCCGGGGTAAACCTACGATCTCCCATCCACTCATCAAGATTCCTCTTGAAGAGAGTCAATGAGGGACTCTGCCTAACCTGGACTAGGATTTTATTCCAGAGTGAAGGGAGCCTCTGGGTTATGAATCTGTCCCTCCAGCATGTCCTATTTATTTCAGTGCTGAGGTTCAAGTCTCTTGAGCAGGTAGCTCGATGGGATTTGGATTTTCTGAGGTGCAGCATGTCCATTAATTCCGGGTTGGACATGGCTTTATACGTCAGGCACAAATTGCCTCTGAGCAGGCGGTATGCCACTGAGTAGAGCTGGAGTTTCTTTAACCGGGCAGCATATGGCATCTGTTTGAGCCCTTTGATCCTCTTGGTGAGGTACTTTTGGAGTCTTTCCAGTTGCTGCAGGTGTCTGGTAAGGTACATCCCAAAAGGGGCATTGTACTCAATTATGGGCCTGATGAGGGATGAGTAAAGAGGCACAATGACCTCCCCTGATCTAGATGTGAATCCCTTCATGATTAGGTGGGCTATATAAAATGTTTTTCCAACCACTTTGGCCAGGTGGTTGTCAAATGAGAGATTGCTATCAACTTGGGTCCCCAGATCCCTAATTACTTCTTCTGTACTTAATGGATTACCACCTATGTGGTAATTTGTGGGCACTTTGTTTTTGCCAAAGGGGATGACTATACACCTTTTGGTGTTTAGCTTGAGGCCATGGCTCTGGCACCAGTTGTCTGTTTCTATGAGGCCCTTTTGGAGGATGCTTGTGTCGGCTGGAGAGTCTATTATGGCGCCCAGTTTGCAGTCATCTGCGAACTTGGTCAGCCACAGTCCTTCCATGTTGGCCTGTACCTCCGAGAAATATATACCGAACAAGAGAGGTCCCAGGACTGAGCCTTGTGGGATGCCACTTGTAACTGGTTTGGAGTCTGACATGGCTCCAGCAATTCTAACCATGTGAGTTATGTCCTTGAGCCAGTTTGCAACCCATCTAGTGACATAGGGGTTTATATTTAAGCTGGTGAGCTTATCTATAATGCCCAAGTGGGGTATTGTATCGAAGGCTTTTGCAAGGTCCAGGTAGGCTGTGTGGACCACCTTCCCCTCATCAATGGCCTTGGTGACTGTTTCAAAGAAATTGACCAGGTTTAAGAGGCAGGATCCTCCCTTAACAAAGCGGAACTGGGAAGGATCCAGTGTCTGTAGGTCCCCAATATCTTTATTTATGAGGTCCATGATGACTCTTTCCATAGCTTTGCAGACCAAGCTAGTCAGGCTTATGGGGCGATAGTTTCCAGGATCCGTTGAGGCACCACCTTTGTGGAGAGGGACCACTGTTGCTGTACGCCCCTCTTTGGGTACATATCTTGTAGTAAGGCTGAGATTGAACAGTAGTTTTAGGTTTGGGTTTGGCTCTTCTTGGAGTTCATGTAGAACGCAGCCTGGGACACCGTCTGGTCCCATTGATGCTGTGTTTTTAACTTTGGAGAGGGTGGCTCTTACCTGAGCATCTGAGATGTCAGGGGGGCAGCACTCGGCTGGGATAGATATTTGCCCTTTTGGTGGGGAGGGGGGGGTGTTTGCGCTGAACCTGTCAGCTAGGATGTTGGCAATGTCTGTGGGTTCGGTGTATTTCTTGTCATTTTAGACTAATTCTGAGCATATCTGGGAATTTGCACCCAGGTTCCTAACATAACTAAAGAAAGCCTTGTGATTATCCTTAGTGTCCTGTGCAATTTTTCTCAAAGCTGGCCTTAGACGATTTTATGAGTGTCCGTAGTTTTTTTCTAATACTGATCAGAGATGCCTTCCCTTTTTGGGATTTTGCCCTGTCATGTAGTAGCTTCCTCCATCTGTTGTATAGTTTGTTTATGGATGGAGTCCACCAGATAGGATGTCTGCCTTTGGAGGATTGGGTCTTGGTTTTATTTGGGATTGCATGATCCATGCATTCCTGAAGGTGTTCATAGAATGTGTTTATAAAGGATTCTGTGGTCTGGGCCGTATTTTCCACAGGCCCGGGGGCTTTGAAGGATTCCACCTTGGTTTTGAGGAGTGTGAAATTTGCTTTAGAGAAGTTTTTCACTGTGGTTTTCTGGGCAAGGGGTGGGGTCGTGATGTGAATATCCAGTGAGATTAGTTTATGGTCTGATCTTACCAGTGAGAGATACACTTCTGGTCTGGAGCATAGAGTCCCCATGTTGGTGATGATCAGGTCCAGTATGTTTTCCCCTCTTGTAGGAGTGGTAACAAGTTGTTCCATAGCATTTGAGTTTATAAATTCTAGGAACCTTTGGGCTAGGGTGTTGGAGCTAGAGTAATGCTCCCAGTCTATGTTTGGGTAGTTGAAGTCACCCAATATAATGGTGTTTGGAGAGACCTTTATATTTTCCAGTGTTCTCAGGAAGGCCGAGTGGGGTTCCTGGGTTTGGGAGGGTGGTCTGTAGTAGGCTATAAACTGGAAGGCAGTTTTATCTATTGTTAGTTGCACATGGATAGTCTCTGATGCTTTGTGCTGTGCCACCAACCTGGAGGTGTGGGTATCTTTGACGAATATTGATACTCCCCCTCCTTTTGTGGTTCGGTCCAGGTTTTGGGGCCGAAAAGCATGGTATGAGGTATAACCTGGTAGTGCTGGGGTGGTAGGTGAAAGGAAACTGGTCTCCAGTCTCAGAGTTACATCTTTCACACAATGATTTTTAATGACAATAGAGCTAAGGATTATCAGTAAATATGACAGTTCTTGCATTGCCATGAAATACCTAGTTTTAACTGATGGGTAAGTTGAGATGTAAGTTCAGTGTGTGTGACTCATGATGATAAGGGTCATTGAAAGCTAACACAATGTGGCAAAATTCCCTATTTCATCACGTGGGTGGCTAACCGGTTCACCGACAGGACACTCAAAGTCAAAATGGGCACATCCACCTCTGATAAGTAGACCTGTCACTAGTGGAGTTTCCCAGGGATCTGTCCTGGGACACCTACTGTTTGGCATCTATTTCTCAGAGGTCCAGGCAAAGACAAAAGTTCTGTGGCTGACTAAGTCTGTGGATGACTGTAAGTTGGGTGCTGTCATTGAATCCCCAAATGATGTTAACATACTGCAAGATGGTCTCACAGCAACTAATGACTGCTGCCAAAGTCACAGCCTCAAGCTAAGTGCAAAAAAATGCATCATCATCGCATTCGGCAAAAACACGTCCCCTACCAATTGTCACATCAACGGCAACCCCCTAAGCACACAACCTGTGGTGAGAGACCTGCGCACTCAGGTTGATAACAACCTCACATTCAACCATTATGTTGTAGCAGTAGTTTGAAAAGCCTTTTACTTGGTTCATCATATAAGTAAAGGAATTGCATCCAGAAAAAAAGGAGGTTATTACCTCTCTATACTCCTCCCTCATTAGACCAATAATTGAGTGTAATGCCCCATTTGCTATGTACCTCTCCAAACATCTCCACCAACTGGAAAGGCCACAGAAATACCTCACAAAAAGAATTAATGACCTCCAACACCTGTCCTGTATGGACAGGCTCAAATCACTATCAATCTACTCGGTATCGTACAGATTGCTCAGGGGTGATGTGTGCCTTGCCTAAAAGGCAGTCTTGGACCCTACCCTACTAGAGATGCTCCATATCCGTAAGTCTAACCTCTGGCACACTACCCACTCAAAAGGCCTGAATCTAATATGTGACAGCAACAAAACCTGCTGGTGAAACAAGTTTGTCTCTCAGAGGCTGCCCCGTCTCTGGAATAGTCTTCCCATACAGATCAAACAGAACGCCATGCTGACCCTCTTCAATCACAACCTTGATCAGTGGATAGGAAACCACAAATTTGTCCCAGGGGCTCCACCTGTGTCCCTCAGTGACAGGGACGACAGGTGCTGAGTAGAGGTTTCTTTTTGGATATAAATCCTTGGCTAGGCTTGTAAGGGTTCCAGGGCCATTAGCCTAGTAACCTCCTGTGATCCTAAGTGTGTGGTATGACAGTACTGTTAAAGATTAGAAACAGAGGTTTAGCTAGGGTCAGGTGAAGGAGACAGCTGTCCTTGGTGCAAGGTGTCAGAGTAGATGCATAGGACTATGCCGATTGAATGATAATGCATTTTAAATAGTTTAAAGTAAAAGTAAAGAAACATTTTCTCTGTGCTACACAAAGATTCTTTTCTTCTTTTTTGGCCCTTATATTTGAGTTGAGAGGACACCAGATCAGGAAGGTGAACAGAATGGGAGAAAAGCTAGATTCAGCTCTGTTTAGAAACAGGGACACATAGTATTAGAGAGATAATGTGAAGGTAAAGCTGATAGCAGATAAAATATTAAGTACTGTAATTGAAGAGCTAGTGATAAGAATGTTACAATACTAGCTAATGGAATGCTTTAAGTAAGGCTATAAAAACAACTACATGATGATGTGTCTAGTACTAAAATAAGGTAAGATGACAAAAAGGAACCAGCTGTCACTGAAGTTAACATTAACTGTAAGTAATTCCAAAATGTTGGACAGGCTTCTAAACCCAGTTGATCAGGAAGCTAACACTAAGGGAGGGGTAATATAGGGATAGGATGACCACAGTATAGGTACAATTTAGCAGTAAGTCTAAGTACAGCTAAGTGCAGTTCAAAACAACCAAATAGCAATAAGACAGCTTAAATATTTAATTTAGAAAAAAAAAAGTTTTGCAAAAAGAATGCTGCATTGCCAGTCAGTAAAACCTAAGTGCTGTGAGGCATTCCAAGTTAAAATAAAAAAATTAAGTGTTAGATACAGAATAATAGAACAGGTCATGCAATTAATATGGTAACAGTACTTTTGGGAAATATTTAGCAATAAATCATAGCAGGAGGGAGTTCAGATCCTAATAAATGCAGGATAGTTTCAATAAAATTTAGTTTAAGAGCAAAAAAGGTACAACCCAGCAACAATGTAATCTGGACTCAAAAGAAAGTGAATGAAAAAAAATAGGTTACCTTGTGCAAGGAATATATGTGGAAAACATCACAGTCCTAATGAGTAGTGCCATGGAAAGTGCAGTTTCTCATATATGAGATGGAAATAGGACTTGCTTGTAAAGGTTTTCTTTCAAATACCTCATCTTCCAGTGTTGCATATGGATGCAGACTATCCACAGCTCAACAGAACAGCCACACAGATGTTATTTTTATAAAGTAGTATGGGGCCTGCCAAAATCTGACTCAGCCAGCTGAAAGCACTGATAAATGGTCCACAGCAGAAAGTCATGGAAAAAGATGTCTACTGTCCGTTCTCTCACCATGAAGAGTAACAAACCACTTGCAATGTGGTTTCAGGGCAAGTAGGTCTAAAATCTTGTTTCAAACACCGTGATGTAACAAGAACTTGCTTGAAGATTTGCCTTTGTTCTTTCCTCTTCATCCAGTGCTGCACATGGATGTACAGCTATCCACAGCTCAGCAAAGCTCTGCGATGTACATCTATTTTCTTGTAAAGCAGAAGTGAGCCAGCCAAAACGGGACTCAGACAATCAGAGGAAAAGACTCAGAAATGATTCACAGCAAGAAAAGGTGAAAAAGCATTGCCCTTGATTCTCCATAAAGAAGAATAATACAAGATGTCCAACACAGTGCAAGTAAGTCCCAGGGCTCACTTCAGCAATTGTGCCAGTACCTAGCTGGAACGAGAATTTTTCTTGCAGCTGCTACTGTTTACGAGCAGAAACATGTTACAGTAAAGTTGATAAGCAATGAAAAAGCAATGTAAGGTTCTGTATACAGATGGAACATTCAATGTATTAACCTAACTGAATGCGCGTTTCACTCTTGATGGGGGTTTTGTTGCTAATTGCTACCTTGGGCTCTGTTCTGTTCACTGAAATAGTATTGTGTCAGTACATTGACAATATTCTAAATTAAGAGGTCTTCACTTAATCTAAAAATTAACTATACTTTCCCTCTCCTTCCTAGGTACTATTCACGGTCTCTTTCTGCCAGCCCCAGCCCACCCCATTTGAAAGGCTCACAATGTTAGGAGACTGCTGCATTACAATTAATTAAAACCTAGTAGCATTCCCAAACTGAAATTCAGCATGCAAGTGTTTTTCTTTACAGGGAACAAAGTTATCATCATGTCTATATTTTCCTACCTAATCAAGGACACATATATTCCTATAGCTACCCTGGGAATTCCAGCACTAGCAGGAAATGCTTAGATCTCCTAGGTATTTTAATAGACAGTATAGAGTAAAGACAACAATTTGGTTAGAGAAAACTAATAATTCTTACCCTAGCAAACTGCATACCTGTTCTTCCACGAACAGCACATACAAATTGGCTCTGCAGTAGTGAGGTCGGGTTGGGTGGCCACGGTGATGCAGTGGTTAGCATTGTCGCCTCACAGCAAGAGGTTCTCCAGTTCAATCCTTGGCTGGGGTGCCTTCTGTGCAGAGTCTGCATGTCCTCCCAGTGATCACATGGGTTTCCTCTGGGTGCTCCGGTTTCCTCCCACATCCCAAAGACATACAGTAGGTGGATTGGACACTCTAAATTGGTCCTAGGTGTGAGTGTGTGTGTGTGTGTGTGTGTGCACACCTTCTGTGGAAGGTTGGGTGCCGGGCTGGCAAGTTGACACTGTAAAACTCCACTGCCAATCATGAGTGGACAGGTGATCTGCTGTGGCGACCCCTAACCGGGAAAAGCCGAAAGAAGAAGTAGTGAGGTCGGGTTGGGTCCCATTCCATTCGCCTCTCTCTCCTCAGCTCACTCCTCTCCCCTACCCTGCCACCAATTCCCACCCACCCCCACTACATCTATATTTATTCATACGTATTGTCACTTGACTACATATCTGCAACAATCAGCTGTCTCTATGTAGTTACCACACCTCCTAAGTAAATCCCTACCCCATAGTTACTTCTTGTGATTCAAACCACACACCCCTACCTGCCCCTATAACTAGGCCCGTACACCATCTTATTCATATTATACCCTAACATGCAAATCTTTCTACCATTGCTCCTAGTAACCTTCACTTCCCTAGTCCACATTACATCCATACATACAGTCATTCCCCTAGACAGTACCTCCTTCCATACAGCACATAATATAACACATAATAATATCCATATAAACTTTACAATCTGTTCCACATTATTTAGTGATAGCATTTTTCTATATACTAACAAGTCCCACCTACCAACTCCTTACACTAGAAAAACACCATATATGTCCTATTCAAACTTATTATACACTATTAAACACATTCTAATTCCCAGCACAACACACCTTATCACAAGTGACATACACCCAAACCCAGGACCTTCCTTCACTGCTCTTCCAAAATAAAAGCTCAATCTGACTTACTGATCATCAGTATTAACACCAGAAGTATTTCCAACAAACTTCCTGACCTACATGCACTTATAACCCACTACCTCCCTGATATACTTACTATTACAGAGACCTGGCTAAAGCCAACTACCCCAAGCAATGAAATGCTCCCACCAAGATACAATAGCTTACGGTTAGACAGAACTGGTAGGAAGGGAGGTGGTGTTGCTATTTTATTCAAAAATACACTTAACCTCCAGCCATTTCAAACCCCTTTACCCATATTTCAAAATGCCAAAACCATAGGCTCTGCCCTAGCTTTAAATAATGAGAAAAAAAGTAACATTCTCTGTAGCTATATCTCTCCAAGAAATAACTATCTTACCATAGAAGATATCCTGGAATGGCTTAGTCATAATCTTCCTCAAGAAACAAATCTACTAGGTGACCTATATACTGACTGGCTAGCCTGAAACTCCAGCAACCCCACCAACCAAATAAACCTCTATGGATTTACCCAACTAATTCAAGAACTCACCAGAATAGACAAAAAATCCCCAAAACAATCCACTATTGGCTGGACATTAGTGAACAGCCCCAAACACTACTACCACACAGGATGCCTCCCAGATGGACTTAGTGACCATCTCCCTACGTTCCTCCTAAGGAAATGTACCAATAGTCCAAAGCCCACAATCTATAGACAAATCAGGGATGACCAACATGTAAACACACAGGACCTAAATGACATTTTAAAACAATGTAACTGGGACCCTCTACAAACCTTAGGCCTAGACCAGACAGTATACTACTTTAACAATATGTTCACCAGAGGTCTAAATTCATTTTCACCAATCAGGAAAATAAGAGCCAAAGCAAATTATGCTCCATGGTTAAGTATGGACACAAGAGCCTTACTAAAGTCTAGAGACAAGGCCTAGAAGTAATAGGGAAAAGACAGCTCCAACCATGCCAAACAAAACTACAAACAACCTAGGAATCTAGCCAAAAAAAAAACAAAACAAACTAGATAAACAAAATGATTTTCTAGGTTTCCAAAACAAACACTCAAACCCCCCTCTCAAAAACAAAATCTGGCACACCATCAACTCTTTGTTAAAACTTGGCAAAATAATCACCCCTGCCCCCTACCTCCCCCAATAACAATAATAAAGACATAGCTTTCCAACTTTACCATCACTTTATTAACTCAATCCAAACACTGTCCACCCAGCTATCTAAAACTAATAACCTATCCAATGCTACTAAAGATAACTCTCCATGTAACACTACCAAACTCACAAATAACATAGCCTCCTTTACTCTCTCACCTGTACCTACATCTAAAATTAAAAAACTCCTTCTAGCTTGAAATCTACCACTTTTGCAGCAGATGGCATACTTTCAAACGTCTTGAAAATACCAGCTGACTCCTTGTCTTACCCAGTCTTGATCCTTATCAACAGGTCTATTCAGGAAGCCTATGTACCTCAAATGTGGAAAATCTCATACAATATACCGCTACACAAAGGTGGACATTTCTATGATTAATCCAACTACTGGCCAATAGGCATACTTTCTCCCTTATCTAAGCTCCTCAAGAAATGTATTCACTCGCAAGTTATGCAATTCTTGAGCTCACATAATCTTCTCTCCTCCACTCAACATGGTTTCTGCCCTCACCATAGCACAACTACTGCTATTCTCTCATTCACCAATCAGGTTAATCATCACAGAAATAATAACTTTGTATTTACTATCTTTTTAGACCTATCCAAACCATTCAACATGGTCTCACACCCTAAACTATTAGACACTATTTCGTCCCTATCCTTTGCCTCCCCTACTTTCTCCTGGTTCAAAGCTATCTATCTGACAGACAGCAAGCTGTTCAATGGCAAACTGAACTATCTCCTCTCCTCTTCTCCCCACCTCTATAGGTGTACCTCAAGGCTCAATAATGGGCCCACTACTTTTCTCCATTTTCACAAATAACCTACATACCTCCTCCAAACAAACCACACTGATACAGTATGCAGATGATTCAACACTTATCTGCGCAGCCCCATCTCTTACCACCCGACAGCAACTGGCCCAAGAATCATCCTCCGCTGTTAAAGGTTGGATCACTGACATCCAACTAATTCTCAACCCCAATAAAATGAAATTAATCTTGTTTGCCCCTAATAAAACTAAATCTACTCCCTTAACTTTCTCTATCTCATCCAGAAATGGTACTGTCATTTCTCCTTCAACCCATACAAAACTCTTAGGGGTAGAAATAGACAAAAATCTATTATTTGATATTCATATAGCACTAACTATCCAGAAGGTCCATAAAAAATGGGATGTCTTTATAGACACATTTTCTCACAGATAAAGCAAGAATCACCCTAGCCCAAACTCATCTTTTGTCCACACTTATGTATGCAGCACCAGTTCTAACCCATATTAGAAAAACAGATCTTGACAAGAGTCATATTATAACAAAATTGCCAAATTTGCTAACAACTCTCCCTTTAAAACCCAATACTGCTAGGTACTAAGAGAAATTCAGTGGCTTGAATTCCCTCAATACTATCCTACAATCAACTTACTTGTGCCTTTAGCATCCTGAACTACCCAAGCAAAACTCCAGCACTAAAACAACTGCTATCCCAGTATTCTACTAGTCGTCCTCTTCACTCTTCTCATAAACTTCAACTCAGTATAACTACTGCCAACAATACTGCTGACAAAGCTCTATGCTCCCATACCATAGCTAAAACTGGAATAACCCCCCCCCCCGCCATAAGCTCTACAATAACAAACACACAATTCAAAAAACTACTCAAATCTCATCTCAGGAAAACTTGGATCTGCCCATGTATTACATAACAATCTCTTTTCTAATTATTCCTCACTGTCTATCTCCTATTCTACCCAACTCTAATCTAATATTTAATATATGTCTTAGATCTATATATTTGTACCTTCTTAAGATAAGTTAGCACAGCATACTCATTGGCACACCTCTCTGTTTATTTGTACACTGTCTCTAATTGTATCTAATAATGGAAATTTTCTGCAATGTCAGTTTGAACTACACATATATAATGTGTATGTCACTAACTTGAATCTAACTACTTGGTGTATGTAATTACGGAGCTTTTCTCCCCAGGCCTCCAGTGGAAATGGACCTGGTGCAGTTGGATTATTTCGGTTAACAAATGTAAAATAAATAAATAAAATAAAAGTAAAATTTTAATGCTTACTTCTTCATTCTCTGAGTTGTCCACCTAAAACCTCATGCTGTGAGTTGTTGATCTCAGGCTATTAAATTAACGAATATTTTGACTCTTTGGATTCCTTTTGGTATTTATACCCACCTCCTTTTCTAAAAGGGTCTATATTAGAACACAGAAGTTTAAAAACTTCGAATGTTCTAATATCGACCCGTATTCAGTGAACGCTGAAAATATCGAAGCAACAGAAAACCAAATTCTTTCCTAGGGAAAGAATTTGGTTGTCCGTTTCTGTTGCTTCATTATTTTCAGCACTGTGGTGGAAAGTTACGGGTCGGGTTCAGGTAAGTGTGCAACTGAGCGCCGGTTAGGTTAGTTAGGGTTAGGGTGTGGGTCAGGTATGTATGCGATTGTGTGGACATGAGGGTTAGGGCAGGTTAGGTGAGTTAGGGTTAGGGCACGGTTTAGGTATGTGTGCGATTGTGTGGACGTGAGGGTTAGCGCAGGTTAGGTGAGTTAGAGTTAGGGTGCGAGTGTAAGTATGCGATTGTGTGGACGTGAGGGTTAGGGCGGGGTAAGTGAGTTAGGGTTAGGGCACGGGTGAGGTGAGTGTGCGATAGTGATTGACCTTAGGGTTAGGGTTTGGGTTAAGGTAAGTGGATAGTTAGTGGTGTATGTATAGTTTAGCGTAGGGTAAGATTTTAGGTGTATGTGTGTGGATTGCTGTTTGTATGGTGTGCTTGTGTTGTGTGTATGAGTTTTGGAAGAGCAAATTTTTTCCCTAGGAAAAAATTAGCTGTTCTGTATGTTCGATGTTTTCAACTTTCGTTGAATAGGGTTCGATATTTGAACATTCGAACTTTTGAAACTTCGGTGTTCTAATACAGACCCTTCTGAAGGCATAGTAATCTCTTGTCCTCCCTCTTTATATGGATTGCAGTGCAGTCTATGTCACCTTCATATGACCCTTTCTAATCAAAATCAGTTACCTCATTGCCCACACAAAAAGGAAGTCCCCTGAACTGCATAAGTGCAATTGGTTTGATCTTATATACTGCCTGGGAAGAGGGGTAATAACTTCATGCTTTCTTCTTTATATGCTTCTTCCAAAATATCCCAGTATCCATCCAACTTCCTTACTGCTTTCTCACACATCTCTTATCATTAGCTAACGTTTCTCAATCTTCTCTAGTTTCAGCTCCTGTTTTGCTGTTAATATTATTTCTATTCATGTATGCTCCCATTGCTATGGTTATTATTTTCCCCAGCATTATGTTGAATACTGTTTTACTGACTGTAAACTATAATTTAGAATATTCCCCTGATTTTGCCAAGTGTACCCCTAGCCCCTCTTTACCTTATTTTATTTCAATACTGAATCTACCTTTCTAATTTTACATGAAGGCTGTTGTACAGCTTTGTGACATCAGCAAAATGAAAGTTGACTCCTTCCTCACAATTTGTATATATATATATATTTATATATATATATATATATATATATATATATATATATATATATATATATATATATATATATATATATATATATATAAATTTTGTTTTACCTCACTATTCCCCCTTTGTATTCTCTACAAAAAATTTTATGGGAATTCTTGACCACGCACCCTTTGTGCTAGTCTCTTATTTGTTAACTAACGTTTAAAGGTGGCATCATGGAAAATGCTAAACTGTAAGTAGACAAGACATATGCATATTAGTTAAATGCTTTATTTGGCTTTTCTGATTAGACAACGGTTGCAATACTAATTGCATTATAGAAATAGCTGAATGCTTGTATGTCCTTGTGTCCTTCAAAATAATAGCAGTTGTTAGTGTGCAACAAATATGCTGCACAAAATGCTACTTACTGTGACCTCAGAAGTGTGACACTTGCAGTCTGCACGCAGACATAGAAAAAAACAAATTCACTTCCCATTTCTGAGGCAATATCTTGGTTACATTCTCAAAAATTATGTAATTTGTTTAACAATATTTTACTGGTCCACATCCTTGATACTTATCAACAGCTTTTCTTTCTTTCTTTCATTCGTCCCTCCCTTTTGTTTTCATTTCATGCTTTCATCTAATGCTCATTTTCATAACAGCTCCATATGTTTCATGTTCACAGGGAGTCAGGACCTATTCCTACAGGAATAAAGAAATAAATAATCCTGGATGTGATGCTGTTATTGCATGGCACATATATATTTTTACGCACGCACACACACACACACACACACACACACACACACACACACACACACACACACACACACACACACACACACACACAACTGCACATGCACTTTGGTACAATTTAAATATTGGTCATCCATATTCTCACATATTCTGACACATGAGCAGCAGTATTAGCTCCTATGCAAAATCCCAATTGAACGCAGGGAGGATATGAAGTATCTACACAAAGTTTCCCACTTGGCAATCAAAACAGAGACCTCAACAGAGATCTACCATAGACAACCAAATGTTGTGAGGCAGGGATGCTAAGTGCTGTACCCCTCTGCAATCCTTATTGCCTTTCAAATATTTAAATATATTTTCTTCATCTGTAAATAAATATGATTTCCCCTAATCTGAAATTAAATTGGCAGGTTATTAATTTCAGTCATCTTCCATGCTCCCACCCTTGAGAAGATGACCACATGTACTATTTTCCCCTAATGTCAAACCTTTCCATTCCCCAAAGATTAAAATTTGTATAAACGAATAAATCTATCATATCTTCTACCAATTCTCTTTGAATGAAGCTATACAGTGAATCATATCAGGTCAGAAGTATAGCTAGGTTGGGGCAAAGGGAGCAGCTTCCCCAGGCAAAGTGTATGTGCTTGAGACCATGTTTAGCAGATGTCAGTGGCTCACTATTACAGCACCGGCATTCAGAAATGAAAAGCTATGGCTTGACGTACTGACCTGTTTTCTTATGCATTGTTACTTGTTTAATCTGTCTGAAATTTTCCTTTGCAGAGTTTAACTAGGCCCAGTTTCCTTATATATTTGCTAATACACCAGGCTGCCTGATTTTTTAGTACCAAATATGACCTATTTGAAACCTGATTTAACCTCTTTAAATTAAATCTCTGCACTCATTGCACTCCTGAAGCCTGGGAAGAAGTCATTGTAATACTGTTACATAAAGGTGGCCCATTCACAAACAATTGTATCCATAGATCCATTAGTGCCACTAGATTCATATATAGGTTCATAGGTTCATAGGTAGATACTAGGCTATCTGCCCTAGGGCATTTATAAGCCTAGCCAGAGTGTATTTGGCTTCCACCTCCCTATTAGATTAGCCTACTGTGCCTCTTTAAAGTAGGTCACAGAAGGTACCCTTTTAAGGTTAGTTTACTGTGCCTCTGTCTAGCAGGGACACAGAAGAGATCCCAGGGGTGAATTTGCGATCTCCCATCCACGCGTCCAGATTTCGCTTGAAGGGGGTCAGCGAGGGGCTATGTCTAATATGAATTGGGATTCTATTCCAGAGTGAGGGGAGCCTCTGGGAAATGAATCTGTCCCTCCAGCATGTTCTATTTATTTTTGTGCTGAGGTTTAGGTCCCTGGATCGTGTAGCTCTAAGGGACTTGCATTTTTTGAGGTGGAGCATGTCCATTAATTCTGGGTTTGACATGGCTTTGTACGTCAGGCATAGATCGCCTCTGAGTAGGCGGTAAGCAACTGAGTAGAGCTGGAGTTTCTTTAGTCGAGCTGCATAGGACATCTGTTTGTAGCCCATGATCCTCTTGGTGAGGTACTTTTGGGGTCTTTCCAGTTGCTGCAGGTGTCGGGTAAGGTACATCCCAAAAGCGGCACTGTACTCAGTTATGGGTCTGATATGTGAAGAGAAGAGGGGCACAATGACCTCTCTTGATCTAGATGCGAACCCTTTCATGATAAGGAGGGCTATATAGAAGGTCTTTCTAACCACTTTGGCAATGTGATTATCAATGGAGAGATTACTATCTATGTTGGTTGCCAAATCTCTAATTACTTCTTCCATACTTAATGGATTACCACCTATGTGGTAATTTGTGGGCACCTTGTTTTTCCCAAAGGGGATGACTATGCACTTTTTAGCATTTAGCTTGAGGCCGTGGCTCTGACACCAAGCATCCATCTCTGTGAGACCCTTTTGGAGGATGCTTGTGTCAGCTGGAGATTCGATTATGGCCCCCAGTTTGCAGTCATCTGCGAACTTTGTCAGCCATAATCCCACCGTGTTAGTCTGAACCTCAGAGAAGTATATACCAAACAAGAGAGGTCCCTGGGGGACGCCACTTGTAACTGGTTTGGATTCGGACATGGCACCTGCGATTCTGACCATGTGGGTTCTATCTCTGAGCCAGTTTGCAACCCATCTTGTGATATAGGGGTTGATATTTAAGCTGGTAAGCTTATTTATGATGCCCGAGTGGGGTATTGTGTCGAAGGCTTTTGCGAGGTCCAGGTAGGCTGTGTGGACTACCTTGCCCTCATCTATGGCTTCGGTAACTGAAATATAATGCTGGGGAGCATATTGCCATAGTCTTCATTAATCAGTACATTAAAAATCACTTAGACCTAGACCCCCAGCAATGTGGTTTTCTCAAAGGAAGTTTTTTTTAACCTTATTATTGGGAGGGTGGCCTAATGTTTAAGGTGTTTGCCTTACAAACACAATGTGCAGAATTCGAGTCTTACAAGGGATAATTGGCTAGGCTTAGAATAGCTCACAAGGGCAGTTAGCCTAGCACTAATCTATGAACCTATGAACCTATATTAATATCATTGAAAAGGTCAACGGACCAGTTAATAGCTGTTATACAGTTTGTACAATGTACCAGGACTTGGCCAAAGCCTTTGACTCTCGTCCCCTTGCAGGAATTATTGACAAATTTGTATATCTAAATCTAAATCCATATATCATGTAGTTTATAGCTATGTAATTGGCTGACAGAACCTGTGTGGTTAGAGTCACAGGTGTCACTTTTGAAAGCAAAAAAGGATAACAGTTGTGTATTGCATGGCACTTTGTTTTGTCCGGTCCTACTTGTCATGTCTTTCTCAGACTTTCAGGGCAACAATCCCGGCCTATAGTTATCTAAGTCTGCAGATGACTATAAACCAGGTGCTGTTATTTGATCTTACTCTGATTCACAATTTCTCCAACATGGGTTAAGCCATGTTAGTAATTAGTGTACAGGCAATCAATAGCATTAAATTAAGGGAGAAAAATAATATAGCTCATTTCAGTAAAAAAAAAAATAGTTCCACATACCATATAGGTGACGATCCTCCAATCAGGCACTGTTGTAATAGACCTAGGCACTATTATTGATTATTCCTTATCATTTTATCATCATGTTTTCATAGAAATTCTTTAAGTCTTCTGTCTGTATCATCTAACTTCCAACATCTCCTCTAGATCAAAGAAGTCATTATTCCTCCTTTATTCTATATCATTACACCCATTTTAGATATGTAAAGCCATGGCTAGGCTTATGTAGGCCCTGGGGCCGATAGCCTATTACCTACCTATGAACCTATGAACCTATGAAGAGAATTCTCATAAGCAAAACCATGGAATGATAAATAATGAAATAAGAAACCTCCAGAGACTGGTCCCAACCCAGACTGGTTTAACCAAAGGCAGGTCATGCCTACTCAGCCTGGTAGACTTCTTTAAGAAGCTTACCATAGGTTCATAGGTTCATAGGTAGGTACTACTAGGCTATCTGTCAAAGGGCATTTATAAGTCTAGTCAGAGTGTGTCGGCTTTCACCACCCCATTGATTAATTAACTGAGCCCCTGTCAAGCAGAGCCAATGAAGTGACCCCAGGGGTGTACTTTCTGTTACCCATCCACTCATCAAGGCTTCTCTTGAAGAGTGTTAGTGGGGGGCTCTGCCTAATGTAGTTAGGAATTTTGTTCCAAAGCATGGGGAGTCTCTGTGATGGGAATCTATCCCTCCAGCATGTTCTATTTATTGTTGTGGCGAGATTTAGCTCACTAGAGTGCATGGCTCGCAGTGACTTGGATTTCTTCAGGCGGAGCATGTCCATCATAGGACATATGTTTGAGGCCAGTAATCCTCTTGGTGAGGTGCTTTTGTGGTCTTTCAAGCTGTTGGAAGTGTCTTGTGAGGTACATCCCAAATGGGGCATTGTACTCTATGATGGGTCTGATGAGTGACGGGTAGAGGGGCACTATAACCTCTTTATTTCTAGATGCGAACCCCTTAGTAATTAGATGGGCCACATAGAAGGATTTCCTAACTACTTTGGCAATATGATTGTCAAAGGAGAGATTACTATCTACGTGGGTCCCCAGATCTCTTATTACCTCTTCTGTATTATGGGGGCTGCCGCCTATGTGGTAATTCGTGGGTGTTTTGTTTTTCCCAAATGGGATGACTATGCATTTTTTGGTATTTAGCTTGAGGCTATGACTTTGACACCAGGTGTCTGTCTCATTAAGGCCTTTTTGGAGGATGTCCGTGTCAGCCGGAGAGTCAATTATGGCTCCCAGTTTGCAGTCATCAGCGAACTTGGTTAGCCATAGTCCTCCTGTGTTTGCCTGTACTTCTGAGAAATATAGGCCAAACAGTAGGGATCCCAGAACTGAGCCTTGTGTGACACCACTTGTGACTGGTTTAGAGTCAGACCTGGAGCCCGCTATTCTTACTGTGTGAGTTCTGTCTGTAAGCCAGTTGGCAACCCATCTTGTGACAGAGGGGTATATGTTCAGGCTGGTGTGTTTTTCTATAATACCTGAGTGAGGAATGGTGTCGAAAGATCAAGGTAGGCTGTGTGAACCACCTTTCCCTCATGTTTGGCCTTGGTAACTGTCTCGAAGAATTCAACCAGGTTTAGTAGGCATAATCCGCCCTTAACAAAGCCGAACTGGGTCGGTTCAAGTGTTTGGAGGTTCCCAATGTCTTTGTTAATGAGTTCCATGATGATGCGCTCCATAGCCTTGCAGACCAGGCTAGTCAGGCTTATGGGGCGATAGTTACCAGGGTCAGTTGTGGCCCCTCCTTTGTGGAGCAGAATAACCATTGCTGTGCACCATTCTATGGGCACATAGCCTCTGGAGAGGCTGAGGTTGAACAGCGTGTTAGGTGGGGGGTTAGTTCATTCTGTAGTTCATGAAAGAAGCAGCCTGGGACACCATCTGGTCCCACTGATGCTGTGCTTTGGGCTTTTGAAAGAGCTGTTTTCACCTGTGCTTCTGTGATTTCCGGGACACTACACTTTTCCGGTATTGTTGTGGGCCCTTTTGAAGGTGAGTGGGAGGTGAAGTTTGCACTGAATCTATCTGCCAGTATGATGGCAGTATCATAGGTTCAGTATATTTTGTGCTATTTTGCACTATCTCAGAGCATATCTGCGAGTTGCCACTTAGATTCTTGATATAGCTAAAGAAGGCTTTGTGGTTATCTTTTGAATCCTTGGCTATTTGTCTTTCGAAGTTAGGCTTGGAAGATTTTATGAAGGACCTTATTTCTTACTGATACTGATCAGGGATGTCTTTCCTTCTTGGGATTTGCTTTTTTTCTCAACTAGTTTCCTCCTTTTGTTGTATAACCTGTTTATGGCAGGGATCCACCAGACTGGTTTCCTTCTCTTAGGGGAGTGAGTCTTGGTTTTGCTAGGGATGGCACGATCGATGCATCCTTGTAGGTGCTCATAGAGTGCAATTGTAAAGGATTCTGCATCTTGGGCAGTGTTATCCTTTAGCATGGGGGCTGTGAAACTTACCACCTCTGCTTTAAGTAAGGTGAAGTTTGCTTTAGAAAAGTTTTTCACTGTGGTTTCCTTGGTTGCAGGTGGTGGTGGGGTGTGGACATCCAGGGTGATTAGTTTATGGTCTGATCTAACCAGTGACAGGTTGACCTCCAGTACGGAGCACCTGTCACCCATGTTGATAATGACCAGGTCCAATATGATGTGGCCTCTGGTAGGGGAGTTTACCAGCTGATCCAGGGCATTTGAGCTGATAAATTCCAGGAAGCGCTGAGCTTGGGAGTTTGTACTCAAGTAGTTTTCCCAGTTAATGGTAGGGTAATTGAAATCTCCCAAGATCAGGGTGTTCGGTAGGACCTTCATGTTTTCCAGTGTCTCCAGAAAGGTGGAGTGGTGGTCCTGGGTCATGGAGGGTGATCTGTAGCAGGCCACAATTTGCATTGCAGATTTGCCTGATGATAGTTGCACATGGATGATCTCAGAGGTATCATGCTGCGTCACTAACCTAGAGGTGTGAGTCTCCTTGATGAATATGGATACACCCCCTCCTTTTGTGTTTCGGTCCGTGTTCTGTGGCTGAAATGTGTGGTATGAGTTGTAGCCCAGTAGTGCTGGAATGCTCTCTGGAGCCTTGAACCAGGTTTCAGTTACTGCACAGATATCGACATTCTCCATACTTAGGAGTGCTTCGAGTGCTTGCATTTTGAGATTTAAACTCCGGGCGTTGAGTAGCATAACCCTCAATTTTTTTTTTCCAAAGTAATGGAAATGGCCAAAGCATTTGACACAATACCCAGTTTGGACCTTGTTGACAAACTCAGGAGATCAGGTATGAACGCTAATGTCACACAGTCAATAGCCAACTGACTAACAGACAGGAAACATGAATTAAGAATTAGTGATTTGCACCTGTACAAAGAGGCCAGTCAACCAAGGAGTTCCTCAGGGATCATTCCTGGGACAGCTCCTTACAGATATCTACTTTCTGAAATCAAAGCCAGTGTCAAGGGCCTCTGGCTGACCAAATTTACATATAATTGCAAATTAGGAGCAGTCAAAGAATCCAATACCAACACTAATGTTCTACAAGAAATTCTGACACAGTCAACCATAACAATACCTTGTCTCATAGGTTCATAGGTTCATAGGTTCATACTAGGCTATCTGCCCTAGGGCATTTATAAGCCCAGCCAGAGTGTGTTTGGCTTTCGCCACCCATTTTAAATGAATTTTGCTATGCCCTTTTTCGAGGTTAGTATACTGTGCCTCTGTCTAACAGTGACACAGAAGTGATACCCAGGGTAAATCTACGATCTCCCATCCACTCATCAAAATTCCTCTTGAAGAGAGTCAATGAGGGACACTGCCTAACCTGGACTGGGATTTTATACCAGAGTGAAGGGAGCCTCTGAGTTATGAATCTGTCCCTCCAGCATGTCCTATTTATTTCAGTGCTGAGGTTCAAGTCTCTCAAGCACGTAGCTTGATGGGATTTGGATTTTCTGAGGTGAAGCATGTCCATTAATTCCAGGTTGGACATGGCTTTATACGTCAGGCACAGATCGCCTCTGAGCAGTCGGTATGCCACTGAGTAGAGCTGGAGTTTCTTTAACTGGGCAGCATATGGCATCTGTTTGAGCCCTTTGATCCTCTTGGTGAGGTACTTTTGGGGTATTTCCAGTTGCTGCAGGTGTCTGGAAGGTACATCCCAAAAGGGGCATTGTACTCAATTATGGGCCTGATGAGGGATGAGTAAAGAGGCACAATGACCTCCCCTGATCTAGATGCAAATCCCTTCATGATTAGGTGGGCTATATAAAATATTTTTCTAACCACTTTGGCCACATGGTTGTCAAATGAGAGATTGCTATCAACTTGGGTCCCCAGGTCCCTAATTACTTCTTCCATACTTAATGGATTACCACCTATGTGGTAATTTGTGGGCACTTTGTTTTTGCCAAAGGGGATGACTATACACTTTTTGGCATTTAGCTTGAGGCCATGGCTCTGGCACCAGTTGTCTGTTTCTATGAGACCCTTTTGGAGGATGCTTGTGTCGGCTGGAGAGTCGATTATGGCACCCACTTTGCAGTCATCTGCGAACTTGGTCAGCCACAGTCCTTCCGTGTTGGCCTGTACCTCCGAGAAATATATACTGAACAAGAGAGGTCCCAGGACTGAGCCTTGTGGGATGCCACTTGTAACTGATTTGGAGTCTGACATGGCTCCAGCAATTCTAACCATGTGGGTTCTGTCCTTGAGCCAGTTTGCAACCCATCTAGTGACATAAGGGTTTATATTTACGCTGGTGAGCTTATCTATAATGCCAGAGTGGGGTATTGTATTGAAGGCTTTTGCGAGGTCCAGGTAGGCTGTGTGATCCTTTCCATAGCTTTGCAGGCCAAGCTAGTCAGGCTTAGGGGATGATAGTTTCCAGGATCTATTGAGGCACCACCTTTGTGGAGAGGAACCACTGTTGCTGTACGCCACTCTTTGGGTACATATCCTGTAGTAAGGCTGAGATTGAACAGTAGTTTTATGTTTGGGTTTAGCTCCTCTTGGAGTTCATGTAGGACACAGCCCAGGACACCATCTGGTCCCATTGATGCTGTGTTTTTTGCTTTGGAGAGGGTGGCTCTAATCTGAGCATCTGAGATGTCGGGGGGCAGAACTCTGCTGGGATAGATATTTGCCCTTTTGGTGGGGAGGGGGGGAGAAGTTTGCACTGAACCTGTCAGCTAGGATGTTGGCAATGTCTGTGGGTTCAGTGTATTTTCTGTCATTTTGGACTAATTCTGAGCATATATGGGAATTCCCATCCAGGTTCCTAACATAACTAAAGAAATCCTTGTGATTATCCTTAGTGTCCTGTGCAATTTTTCTCTCTAAGCTGGCCTTAGACGATTTTATGAGTGCCCATAGTTTTTTGCTAATACTGATCAGAGATGCCTTCCCTTTTTGGGATTTTGCTCTCATGTAGTAGCTTCCTCCTCCTATCGTATAGTTTGTTTATGGCTGGGGTCCACCAGACAGGACATCTGCCTTTGGAGGATTGGTTCTTGGTTTTATTTGGGATTGCATGATCCATGCATTCCTGAAGGTGTTCATAGAATACGTTTATAAAGGATTCTGCGGTCTGGGCAGTATTTTCCACAGGCCCGGGGCTTTGAAGGATTCCACCTTGGTTTTGAGGAGTGTGAAATTTGCTTTAGAGAAGTTTTTTACTGTGGTTTTCTGGGCAGGGGGTGGGGTCAGGATGTGAATATCCAGTGAGATTAGTTTATGGTCTGATCTTACCAGTGAGGGATACACTTCTGGTCTGGAGAATAGAGTCCCCATGTTGGCAATGATCAGGTCCAGTATCTTTTCCTTTCTTGTGGGAGTGGTAACAAGTTGTTCCATAGCATTTGAGTTTATAAATTCTAGGAACCTTTGGGCTAGGGTGTTGGAGCTAGAGTAATGCTCCCAGTCTATGTTTGGGTAGTTGAAGTTGCCCAATATAGTGGTGTTTGGAGAGACCTTCATATTTTCCAGTGTTCTCAGGAAGACCGAGTGGGGTTGCTGGGTTTGGGAGGGTGGTCTGTAGCAGGCTATAAACTGGAAGGCAGTTTTACCCACTGTTAGTTGCACATGGATAGTTTCTGATGCTTCGTGCTGTGCCACCAACCTGGAGGTGTGGGTATCTTTGACGAATATTGATACTCCCCCTCCTTTTGTGGTTCGGTCCAAGTTTTGGGGCTGAAAAGCATGGTATGAGGTATAACCTGGTAGTGCTGGGATGCTTCCAGCAGCCTTGAACCAAGTTTCTGTTACTGCACAGATATCGATGTTCCCCATGCTAAGGAGAGTTTTGAGTGCGTGCATCTTGAGGTTTAGACTTCTGGCGTTGAGTAGCATTACTCTTAGTTTCTTATCCCTTGTGATACCTATGGAGGTGGGTTTGTCTTTTGAGCCTTGCCTAAAAAAGGCACTATGGGGGTGGCAATAGCCTTTACCAATATCAGAAAACCCAAGGGTGACAGGCGCAAGCCATCCCTAGCGAAGCATCGTGGCTTGTCGAGCATGTCATCCCAGGCTGACAGGCATTGGATCCTTTTTGAATGACACCAATACTTAAGCCAATTGTTGAAATTGATCATGTTGTCTTCATATTGTGGCATCATTCTTGGTGAGGGTAAGATGCTACTCAAGGTCAAGGTCATACCGGCGTGGGCTACATGCTCACAGAGCTCCTCTATGTCTCTTTTCATGTAGTGCAGTATGTCTCAGGTCATTCACACCAGCATGGACAATGACTGAGTCATATTTGTACTTGCCTTGGAGTAACCTGAGTGCTTGTGTTATGTGGCAGATCCTAGCGCCCGACAGGCAGCTCACCGTGACCTTCTCCTTGTTCAGCCTGGTGAGTGGGATGCCAGTGTGTCTGACGATAGAGTCATCTATTACAAGTGTATCAGGTGTGTTATTTAGCCTTAAGGGCTGTGACTGTTTTGCACACTGGCTTTGTGAGCTATGTGTTGCACGTGTTTTGTTTTGGGGTAGCGGTTGCTTGGGTGTCTGCTTTGGAGGTCTCTGCTGCTTAGGCAGATTTTTATTTAGAGCCTCCGAGTATGTTTTTGTGTGTTTATGTGTTTGATTTGCTGTCGTGGTAGGTCTATGTGAGACTGGAATTGTAGTGAGTGTGGTTTCCTTCTCCTCCTGACTGGTTACGCCAGTACTGAGTTGAGAGAGCTTAGCCTCCAGTTTGGCTATATGGTTGCATCTCTCACATGTGTTGGAATGTGTTGGGAGGAGGAGAGGGTTGTCTGTGTACATGAGGCAGTTGTAACATTGCCTCAAGATTCCCAGATTCTCCAGCTGGAGTGGAGAGGAGATTGACAACTGACCTTTGGACATGCTAGAATAGTATTGGGAATTCATTTATAATTGAAAAAAGGGCCAGTGGGGAACAAGGTACTCAAGGGGAGTTTGTGAGGGTGCAGTGCTTTTAATTTTTTAGTGCTGACTTATATAATTGCTTTAGTGAGCAAGTGCCAGGCTTTAGATTAGGAATAGGGTGTTTATTATGAGAACTAGATCAGTTCTAAGGGAAAAAGTGAAGAGCAGACTTTGTGGAGCCGAGAAAGGTTTAAACCCAATTAAGCGGTGCTGCCCAATGCTGCGCTATGCGCATAATCGCGCAAAGCACGCTAAACTGGGTTTTATACAGGGGGACTTGAAAGAGCTAGAAATTGGCCCAAAACAGCCAATAGACTACCAGATTCTTGTGCTGGAAACACTCCTCCAGGGATAGATAGGCTGCTCTAAGCTCCCCACTGCCACTGGTGAACAAAGAAGCCTCCCTTTATCCAAGAAAGGAAATGGACAACACAGGAACTTTCCAAAAGTCCAGAATACACCAAAGCCTGTATTTGGACTACTCTAGGTCAGGAAAGACAGGAAACAAGGATCATTTTTTTTTTTTTTTCTTTTTTTGCAACAAGCAGCAGGAAAATGCAATAAATATGTAACATAGGCTAGCACACTTGAGTGTGTAGCCTCAACAGGTAAAAGCAACAAACAGGACAAACTTTAAAAGTGCAGGTGCAAAAACAACTTTAAACAGTTTAAAACAGTTCAAGAAGCAGAAATACTTGCAGTTTAGCTAGATTGGACAGTTGCCCAGGTAGTAGCAGGAAAAAAAACACTTTTATCAGGTTAGCAGTCGCTCTTTTAGCCTCTCTGCTGATAGCAGCACTCTGCAGGACCACGAGGAGCTTGGCTGAGTAGTAACAAGTGCAAAAACCACGCCAAAGCGGGTTTTATACAGGGGGACTTGAAAGAGATAGAAATTGGCCCATGGACTAAAACTAAATGCAAAGAAATGCATAATAGTACTCTCTGGTAAGTCCTGGTAACTATCAGATTAACAACATAGCCCTAAGAATTGACACAGTTGTCAGGGACTTGGGGACTCAGAAAGACAGTAATCTAACCTTTGACCATTGTGTGTTTACAGTAGTGAAGAAATCATACTATTTTGTGCATCTAGGTCCAAGGAGGTCATTGTTTCACTGCATTCATTATTCATCAGACCTACCATTGTGTACATTGCCCTCTTTTATATGTACATCTAACAACTTGGAACATCCACAGATGTTCCTCACTAAAAGAATACAGGGTATTAAAAACATTTCCTATGCAGACCACCTCAAAGTCCTATCCCTATATTTTGTTTCTTACAGGCTGTTGAAGGAAGATTTATGTATGACATACAAGGCATCATCAGACCCCATTCAGATGGACGTCCTGCATATCTGCAACGAAAAACACCAGACTAACCCAGTCTAAATACTTAAACTTTGTCTGTGATCTAAATAAGATCTGGTAGAGAGACAGATATGTATTCCAGATGCTACCCTTTCTCTGGAACAGGTTCCCCACCCATGTGAAAAGAGTTCCTCCCTAACCATTTTAAGTGGAACTTGGAGTATTGTATGGGGGATAGGAAATTCATCCCTAGTGTGGCATCTGTCTCTGCTGGACCCAGGCATCCTGTAAGTAGATCATCTACTAGGCCCCTGCTTGTAAATATTTAATTGCACAAGCCCCAGCTTAGAATTACCAAGGGTACCATAACTTGTCACAGATTTTGGGTGCAGGGCTGGGCTTAAAAGGCCCCAGTGGCTGTTATCCTCATACACACCTATGGCCCTTTAATGACCCCATTGGCATATATTTGACTAAACATATCAGTCAACATGAGAGACCTCAGTGATTCATAACAAAAGGATCAGTAGCTGCAAAAATCTTAGTTATCAGGACAGACTGACAGCCCTGTCTCTTTAAACAGTCTGTTATTAAACTTTCATGGGGATCTGTTTCTAGCCTTTTCAACCAAGAAAGATCCAACCTTCTTTGACTTCCTTTTCATTCACAGAACAAATTGGTCCCCGAATACTTGGTTAGAGGAATTAAATTTTCATCAACAGATGAATAAGATGTGGTGACATGATAGATTCATATTCCAGCCTATCCACCACTTTGGAGCAAACTTTTATTCCACGTGAAGCAGGAATGCAGCCTTGCAACCTTCAAGGTAGACCTAAATAAGAAGATGTGCAGCCTCAAATCTCCATCACTTTATCTTGCATTGTGCTATTCTTGGCAGGAGCAAGCTATGAATGTGGGTTATAGGCTTCTAATGGTCTGCAGAGTGATTGCCTTGTATTTACCTATGAAGCTGTGAACTATTATTTATGTATTTATTTTACAGCCACTTTCCGTGTGAACCCAGGAAGAAATAAACATAAAACTTGATTTACAGTGTACACCAAATAAATTACAGACTGACAGGTATAATTTTATGTAAAAATGTAGATTACTGATTTTAAGCATTCTGTAAAGCATGCAACCAATGAAATATATACAGGATACTTAAAATTACAGTGGTCATAGATGAAAGATTGTGGAGGGCAAGACTTGTGTTAAGTGGCAGATCAAAGAAGAGGTTTGCTGCAGGTTATTTAAAGCTGAAAGAATGGAGTGCATGTTACTGACACAAATTCATAAACATCCATTGGATCACACTAACAAACTTTGTGTGATGGGAGGCCACACACAGGGTGAGTGAGATTCAGGAGGACAGTTTATAACATGGCCATAGCAGAATTTGTGGTCAGCCATGATTTATGCTAATGATTGTTGATGAGGGAAAACAACATGGAGGAACCAGTCATACATGTTTAAAATTAGCACAGCAATGCTGCACTCACCATAGATTCATACATGGGTGTTCCAGCATGATATGGAGCTGGGGGTGTCCAATGAGTAAAATCTTTTGAGCACTTTTCATTGAAGATGACAAGTTACAGCAACATAACTAGTAGAAGAGGATACAATTGCAATCACTTGGCTAACATGTGGCACTAATAAGTACATTTTTTGCATGTTTGAGTAGAATAAGGACAGAAGTCTCAGGAAAATGGCAGCGACTAATGTTTATATTTCTCTCACCCTAGACTAAAATTGCATCTCTATCACTGCACCTTTTCCAGAGGTTAAGAATGATACCAAGCAATAATGGCATGTAAAATAACTCAGTCATACTTTAGTGTGATGCCCCTGCCCTAGCCCAGTTATCAAGGAGCCTCAATCCTCACCACTGACACCAGTGAGGGAATTGCACATTGGAAGGATGACAAGTACATACACAGTAAAGTGCAATTTCCCTTAAGAGCACACAGGGATCACAGTCAGTCTGAGGCTTATTTCTTCCTCTCTCTCCAGATCCCCAATAAGTCTCTCCACTGGCACAGAGATAGGGTTAAGATCTCAGCTGAATTTTCAAGCCAAAACTTCCAGCACCCTCTATGTTCCACCAGTGCTTCATGTCCCTGCCCAAGTAGCTGACACACACACACTTTGAGATTTGATTTATATACAGACACACAGACATTCTTGGGGAAGGGTGGCACAGGTTCACCAGCTATGCCGCCTTCTGCACATACTAAAAGATAATAACCATTGCTACCAACCACTACTTACATATCAGCTACTTAAGGCCCTTCCAAAGGGTAAACAATTCTACTGTGTAATGTTACTGTCATCCAAATGGTAAGCGTGATCAGAACTTTTAAGGCTATTTTAGCGTGGCCTGTACAGTATCACCAAATGCATATGCAAGTATTCTAAGAGCTTAAATATGTCTAAACAAAACCAGTCACAATTAACCAGTTTGAATATATTTAATAGCAAATAATAAAAGCACAGGACAATACTCAACTCAACATGGTGACAGAGTTCAGAATCACAGGAAATATTTTAAAACAACATTGCAGAACAGTCTCATGTAAATACAGAAAACATCTAGACAATTCTTGCTATATTCCTATCTATCTGTAAAGATACTATGCCCTAAATGTCTTACTTACAGAGCAAGGCAAATGCAGAAAAGAAGTGCTGAAGAGATGTTTACAGGTCCAGAACAAAATACAAAATGCACTGACTTTCTCTCTGAGATAGTTCTTAAATTAATAATACACATTACTGCTGGGTTAGCTAGATGACATCACTATTTGGCATCTGCATTTAGTTCCCAGGCTAAACAGATCCCAACAGAATGTAACATGTCTCTAAGAAAAATATTTATCTCTTACAAGGTGACACTTATCTCTTAGAAGCTTTCCTGAAACTGGAAGTTGTAAAACAATTAACACATTTACATTTTAAACCTAGCAATTATTTCTGTTTCAAACAATATAAAGCATTTCTAGCTGCAGACAATCTGTCTTTTAGTTCTGGTAAACACACTCATAAAATTATTTTTTTATTATCTCAGAGTTTGGAAGTTAGCTCCATATGTCCCAACTTCTGCTATGAAAACATACATTTGTGCAGGCATACAGTCCCTATACATTTTTGGTCTTCTCCAGCAGAGTGCACTGTGGTTACATTTTTGAAGCTCAGCACATAACATATAGTTTAGTCATAACATATAGTTCTCTTACATTTGTAAGGCAAGCCTGTGGATCATATTACTTTTTACAAATGATATAGGATTATTTGCAAAATTCTAATTAGCTGGGCGGGCAGCATTTGCACCTACCTTTTACGTTTGTACTTTAACTGGATTTAATTTAGGTCATCACTGTTACTTGTGCTGAGATTGAATAAAACATTTGTCAGCATAACTTGACATGTAAAGTTAAAACATAGCCTATTTCCCTCTCCAAGAATTTGGCAGTTCTGGAAGTTTATAAAATTGCAAAGGAGAATGTTTAACAGTCTTCTACCAGGTTCAAAACACAGACTTTAAGAAAGTGGATTTTAATATTTGTGTCCTTAATCTTGATAATATGAAAAGCTAACAGGTTGATATAACTTTGTTTATTTGATATTATGTATTTGTTTGTTTTATATTATTGTTTAATAGGGAAGTGCACTGACTGAACAATGGGCACATTTCCTTAGTAACATTTGCCAAGTTAAAATGCAAAAAGGCAGGCAGCAGTAGTTGAAATGGTGAGCATAGGACTTCTACCCTGCATACCAGGTTCCTTTTCGTGATCAGTCTTCATTTTCATCAGGGGTAGAACTTTCACTGATCTCAGGGTCTAATGTGTCAATTTGACATGCTTTGCATGTACCTGCATCTCACAGCTTCCCAAGCATATGATTGCAAAACTTTGAGTCCAAATGGTGATCACAGATACTCTTTATGACTACAAGACACTGTACATGAACTATAATGAACTGCGATTCTTTTCTGTTCTTAAGTGATCTCTTGCAACAGCCAACTCACTTTTGACTAGTCATTGCATCTTTACCATTCCCACATAACTGTAGAATAAATATTTAAATTCAGTGTTCTACAATGCGTATATCTAGAATATATATATATATATATATATATATATATATATATATATATATATATATATGGGAGGACTTTTGACAAAGTTTCCATAGTGGAAAGTGCATCGGACACGGATATCCTTCAGAAGAGACTCACGGAAACAGATAGCTGGTGCCAGAGCCATGGCCTGAAGTTAAACGCCAAAAAATGTATAGCCATACCCTTCGGGAAAAACAAGGTAACCCCAAGCTACCATATAGGTGGCAATCCACTAAGCACAGAAGAGGTTATCAGGGACCTGGGGACCCAGGTTGACAGTGGCCTTTCTTTTGACACTCACGTTGCTAAAGTGGTTAGAAAGACCTTCTACATTGCCCACCTGATCATGAAGGGATTCACATCCAGATCTAGTGAGGTCATTGTTCCCCTGTACTCTTCACTTATCAGACCAATGATCGAGTACAATGCCCCATTCAAGATGTATCTCACCCGACATCTGCAGCAATTGGAGAGACCCCAAAAGTTCCTCACCAAAAGGATAAAGGGACTCAAAATCTGTCATATGCTGCCAGATTGAAGAAACTCCAGCTCTATTCAGTCGCATACCGCCTGCTCAGAGGTGACATGTGCCTGACATACAAGGCCATGTCCAACCCGAATTAATGGACATGCTCCACCTCAAAAATCCAAATCCACCAAAACCACTAGAGCAAGCGACTTAAACCTTAGCACGGATATAAATAGGACGTGCTGGAGGGATAGATTTATCACCAGAGACTCTATGCTGTGGAATAAAATCCCGGTCCATGTGAGGCAGAGCACCTCGCTGACTCTGTTCAAGAGAAATCTAGACCTGTGGATGGGAGATCGAGGTTTACCCCGAATCATCTCTGTGTCACTGCTGGACAGAGGCACAACAAACTAATGGGCACAGTATTTTTTCATATAAGGGGTGGCGTAAGCCACAAAAATTTGGGCTAGGCTTATAAATGCCTTAGGGCAGATAGCCTAGTATAAACCTATGAACCTATGAACCTATACATTGGTGTAGAATGACAGCACCTATCTGTGTTCCTGACTACTGATATTATATTAACAGTTAAGGTGTTAGAAGGCCAGCTAGGGAACAGAAGACTCAGTTGTCTAAAAGTTTGGTCACGTTTTATGCAGATGCCCAGTTAGGTAGTGATGCCTAGCAGTGGCTTGAATAGTACTAGAATGAAGGCTGTCAGGGTGGCACATCTTAACATTGCATGTTTCCACTGTAATCCTTGTGAATGGTTGTCAGAAACAGCAATGCTAGAATAAGAAATAATGACTAAAACAGCATAGCCAGGATGATAGCCCAGCACTGCTTGACTGTCACTTCCCTGCAATAGTCGTGTCCAGCAATAACAATGAAACAAAACACAGTACTTAGGTGAGACAAATGGTTCATTACTGGATCATAGGTTCATAGAAGGTTACTAGGCTAATTGCCTTAGAGCCCTTACAAGCATAGCCATATTTATCCTGAGTCTCCCTGATTGTCTATCATTAGGTGAGTGAAGTTTGCAGAGGTAAGGGAATATGGTAGTTTATAACAAGTTCCTCTGTACAGGAAGAGCATGCATGCCAGCCCAGAAGTGAATTTGCTATCACCTATCTATTAATCTAGGTTGCATTTGAAGAGGGTTAGGGAGGGGCTCTGTTTTGTGTTAACTGGAAGCTTTTTCCAGAGAACTGACAGTCTCTGGGAGATGTATCTATCTCTCCAGTGTGACCGGTTCATGTCAGAGGTTAGGTTAAGATCCCCAGACAGAGAGTGACCTATGTGCAGTTTGATTTACAAATATGTAACATTTCCATCAGAGTCAGGTGAGAGACTGCCCTATAAGCCAGGCACACGTCACCCCTTAGCAATCTGTGGGAGACAGAATACAGTGACAGAGCTTTTCAACTCTCTGCACAAGATTTTTTTTGTGTACCCTATAATTTTGTGGTTAGAAACCTCTGTGGTCTCTCCAGTTATTGTAGGTGTCTGGTGAGGTACATGCAAAAGGGAGCATTGTACTTAATTATTGGTCTGATGACGGCTGACAATAATGGAATTATAACTTCTTTAGATCTAGATATGATGCCTTTACTTATAAGATGTGCCACATAGAAGGATCTCCTTACTACTGTGGATACATGGTCGTCAAAGTTTAGGTTGCTATCAACCTGAGTACTCAGACCACATACAACTAGGTCTACACATAGGGGGTGCTGTCTATAATGTAGTTAGCAGGGATGTCAGATTTCCCTAGGGAATAAAAATGCATTTCTTTTTGCATTTAGCTTTAATCTGTGGCTTTGGCACAAATCATTTGTCTATGTTAACCCTGTCTGCAGCATATTAACATTGTTGGAGGACTCAATGATTGTTCCCACTTTGAAATCATCAGCAAACTTAGTCAACCACAGGCTGCTCAAGTTTTTCTGGACTTCTGGGAAATAAATTCTGAACAGTAAGTAATCCAGCACAGAACTCTGTGGTATGCCACTATTGACTGGTCTTTTGCTAGTGGTGAAGTCATTCACTTTGACAGTATGTCTTGTCAGTGAGCCAGTTAGCTACCCATCTGGTAATATAGGGGTTAATTCTCAACTGTGAGAGTTTCTCTATAATACCTGAATGAGGGATTGTATCAAATGGCTTGGCAGGGTAAAGAGAGGTGGTATGCGCTGTCTTTCAGGGCCTTGTTGACTTTCTGGAAGAAGTCACGCATGTTTAACAGGCATGATCTACTTTTAATGAATCTAAACTGGGTTGAGTAAAGATGCTTTTTTTTTTTTTTGGAGATTACTTTTGTCTTTGTTAATAAGGTCCATTGTTATTCATTCATTGGCCTTGCAGATGAGGCTAGTAAATGTTATGGGTCTATAATTCCCAGGGTCAGTTGATGAAACCCCTTTGTACAGAAGAATGATTGTTGCTGTCCACCATTCCTCCAGAACATAGCCGGTTCATAGGCTGTGGTTAAATAGGGATGCAATTGAGTCTCCTAGGTCATGTTTTACATTGTTTAAAAGACAACCTGGGAGGTAGTTTGGTCCCATTGATGCTGTGCTTTTAGCCTTGGAGAGTGCCGAGATGATCTGCTCTCTTGAGATAATAGACTGAGGAATGTTGACAAGTATACTTTGGGGGATAACTGGAGTTGGACAGGGGGGTGAAGTTCATTCCAAATCTGTCAGCCAGAAGACTAACAATTACTTTTGCTTGAGTATAGGTTGTGCCATCCACAACAAGTTCAGTGCATAGTTGGGTATTCCCTTTCTTTGACATAGTTTAAGAATGCCTTCTGATTATCTTTAACTAGGGAGGTTAGTTTTGCTTTGTAATTAGCTTTGAAGAACTTAACAGGATCTCTAATATGTTTGTTTATGCTTGAGAGCGATTTCTTCCTCTGCTGAGCCAGTTCCCTCTTGTTCTTGGACATTTGTTTCTTTCTCTTGATGTATATCCTGTTTATACTAGGGGTCCACCAGGGTGGCTTTTTTTTTTTTTTTTTTTGGCAAGGTCTGGTTTTAATCCGGCCAGGTACAGCCAGTTTTATAGAACTGCTTAAGTGGTTATGCAGGGTGTTGGTGTACACCTCTGCATAGGAGTCTGTGTTGTCTGTGTTCGCTTGGGCTTTTAAACTTCTTTTAACATCACTAAGTAGTAGGTAGTTTGTTCTTAAAAAATTCTTAAGCACTTCTGAGCTTAACGGGGTATCTGGTCTTATAATTGAATCGGATAAGACTGATTTATGGTTCAATCTTACCAGGGAGGACATCACACAGGGGGAGGGGTACAATGCTTCCCCATGTTAGTGAGTACTATGTCCATGAGATTTGAGCATCTTGTGAGTGTATTGACTAGATGTTCCAAAGTGTTTGCATTGACGAAGTCCAAGAACCTCTGAGACCGCATGTTTGTGGTCATGTATGTTTCCCAGTCAATGGTAAGATAAAAATCACCCCAAAGTATGGTGTTGGGCTGCAAGGAAAGTGACTCCAGTAAGTCCAGGTATGTGGTATGCTTCCTGTTTCATGGTGGAGGACATATAGCGAGCTATGATGTGGCAGGGGCTTAGCTAAAGAGAGTCATACTGTTTGAACAGGTTTGAGGTATGCTTATCCTTAATGAAGATGGCTACACCTCTTGCTTTAGTTCTTTCATGCTAAGTTTGTGGTCTGAACATATGGAAGGCATTGTAGACCTTCACAGCCGAGGTGCTTTTCTCTCCTTTGAACCATGTCTCAGTGACTGCACAGATGTCTTCCAAAGTGAGAAGTATTTCAAGGGAGTGCAATTTCTTGTTTAGACTCTTAGCATTAAGCAGTCCCCTGAGTTTGTCTAAAGAGGATTTTGTTATGTTGGGAGGTTGGTTATTTTGATACTACCTAAAAAGGCACAATAGGGGTGGCTAATGCCTTGCCAGTGTCCAAAAGCCTCAAGGATGTAAGTGCAGTCCATCTCTGGCAAAGCAGCGTGGCCTGTCTACCATATCTTCCCATGCAGACAGATAGTGGATCCGCTTGGACTGACACCAGAAGTTAAACCAAGTGTTAAAGTCAATCATTTTTTGTTTGTATTGTGGCATCATCCTTGGAGAAGGTAGAATGCTGCTTAAGGCTAAGCTTACACCTGCCTGTGACACATAATCTGAGAGCTCAGTCATGACTCTCTTCATATAGTCCAGTGATGTATGTCTCAAGTCATTCACCACCACGTGGACTACTTGTAGTTGAGTTACTTAAACACTTGCATGATTTGATGGATACTAGCACCTGACAGGCAGATAACTGTAACTTGCTCCTTATCCAGCCTGATGAGGGGAACATCCAAGTGTCTCATAATGGCTTCACCCATGACCAATACATTAGGTTTTGTGATGTTACGTCTTATGGGCTTATTTGTTGAGATGCTTGTGTGTGTGTTATTATGTGTTGCCATTGTTTTTTTCATTGTTATGTCTTTAATATATTTCTGTTTGGGAAGTCTCTGGTATTTTGGTAAGTTTCTAGTGACTACCTCTGCATATATGGGTTTATGTGTCATGTCCTTATTTGGTGTGAAAAGTGTGAGTGTGCTGACAACCTCTTTGGCATTCAATTTGTCCATATGTGAGAGTATTACCTCCAATTTCATAGTGTAACTACATCTTTCAGGTAAAGCATTTGTGTGAATATCTATGCCACATCCATACAAACATGAGGCTTAAATATGAGCAATGATAAATGAGTTTTAAGCTAACTACCAAACAAAAAAGCACATAATAAGCCTTCCACCAGCAAATGCCAACTTAAACAAATTAGATCAGCATACTTCTGCCATAACGGTGCAGAAAAGCACCTTCTTAATGTAGAATAGCTGGTTTGGAGCCCAAGTGTAACAAGACCACACAAACTATCTACTGTGTCTATACACATTGAACAGAGTGGAGGAGGGTCATTGACTACAACTGATCTGAGATAAGTATCCTTTTTTTGGCTTATTTATACTGGTTATTGCTTCTATCAATTTATATATAGCACTTTTTATTGCCTGCTACATACTTTTTACTGTATTTTATTGCTATTAACTAATCTGCACGGGTAACTGGTTTGTTTGCAGTTAAAAGAATTCTGTAGTCCTTTTGTTCCTTTATCTGTTTAAAAACTTTCATTTTGTGACTCACTGCTATCATAAAGATTTCTGCAGTGTTTACTTTCTAAAAGAGTGTAGGCTAATAGCTTTAGTATTGGTCCGTACCCTCCCTCCCTGTTAGTGCCTTGTTTTTTATACTTGGTGGCTTTGCAGTTGCCCACCCCTAGTGTAAATCTGATCTGGGACACTCCTCCCAGTCTAGTCTCATTAGCTCATTCTATCTAATACAGAGAGAACATCTGAGAAGGCCTTCTGTTTTTCCTTTCTCCCTTTCTTTAAAAAATAAATTGCCTGAATCTCCTTGTGTTCTGTCTGTGCTTCTCAAATATTTTGGAAATATAGAGTATATTTTAATGCATTTATTAAAACTGTATTTGCCTTAATATTGCTACAACTCAAGTGCTGTAGGTTGCACTGCATCTGAATTGTTTGTGTGTTTTAGATGCTTTTCCTTTATATATAGACTTCTCTGTATATGTAGACTAGCTACTTATTCTACTGAAGTACTGCCTCGTAAATCATTTTTCAGTTGTGCACTTGCCTTGCTTCATTTAAAAAGTTTTAAATTGCTAATTTTGTAGAGTTTCAATTGCATTTACTGTTTAGGACTACACACAAGTGATTAGCCTTTTCTGTGTTTATTTACTGTATTATTGCCTGTTTTAACAAAAAAAATATTATCTTGTATACTCTTGTCCCACCTTTCCTAGCCAGTATAGTCCAGATCCCAGGCTTTGCTTGTCTCAGGACTTTATTTTCTGTGTTCAGAGCTATCCAGACCTTGCTGTGGTAGAGGGAAGTCCTACTGCTTACCAATGGGAGTAATGAGCATTGTACTGCCTATCTAACACTAGAGGAGTTGTTTCCAGCTCTGAAATTGTAATTTTATTACCCTTATTGGGCTGATTTCTATTCCTTTCAACTTGCTGGCTTAAAAACACACGTGTTTACACATTTTTTGCATTGTGCAGCACCACAGGGCTATGGTTAAACTATTCCAGATGCCAGAATTTCTGCTCTTGAAATTTTCCCTTAGAACTAGCTGGTTTTTCAGTAGTAGCACTAAAATCTGAACCCCTGTGACTATAACTTGCTCTAAAACCTGCTGGAAAGCACTAGGAAGCTTGAAACTGATACAAACACTCAACTCTCCTTGTCAATAAGGAGAAATTAATCGTAGTCACTAAACAGCCTATAAGTGCAAAGTACCTTGCAAAGGTAAGGGAAAACAGCTCTTGTACTTTACAAAAAAAGCACCTACACAGGCATGTGCAAGGGTCAGCTTCCGGTGATTTCTCCTGTCCATCTGGTGAATCTGGGCATACTGGGGCAATGCAGCAACTGCCTCATGTACACAGACAACCCTCTCCTCCTACCATCCAGCACTACAACCTGTGAGAGATGAATATACATAGCCAAACTGGAAGCAAAGCTCTCTCCAGCCAAGATTGTGCTAGACAGTCAAGAGGAGAAGGTTAACACCTGCACTACACCTCAAGCAACACATAGCCCTTCAAAACCCACACCATCAACACCCACACATAGCAACACTAAACCCACATATGTGGAGGCCCTTAACATTAACCTGCCCAAGCAATAAGGACTTCCGAAGCTGAAACGCAAGCAAACACCAGTCACAACCAAAGTGACACATAGCTCACAACACCAGTGTGCCACCCAACAACAGCCCCTAAGGCAAGACAATGTACCCAACACTTTAATCATAGGTAACTCTATAGTCAGGCACACTGATGCCCCACTCATCAGGCTAAACAAGGAGAAAATTACAGTCAGCTGCCTGTCGGGTGCCAGGATCTGCCACATAATGCATTCACTCAAGTCACTCCACAACAAGTACAGATATGACTATGTCATTGTCCATGTTGGAGTGAATGAATTGAGACGTACTTCCCTGGACTACATGAAAAGACATGGAAGAGCTCTCAGATCATGTGGCTCAGGCAGGTATGACCCTAGCCCTGAGTAGCATCCTGCCTTCACCCAGAATTATACCACAGTATTAAGGACAAAATGATTGACTTCAACAATTGGCTAAGCTTTTGGAGTCATTCAAAGGGGATCCAGCATCTGTCTGCCTGGGAAGACATTATCGACAAACCACAATGCTTTGCCAGAAAAGCATTTCATGTTTTGGAACTCCGGTCTGGTCAACATTACTGCTTTGCCAGAGATGGTCTACTCCTGTCACCCCTGGGATTCAGGTTACTGGCTAAAGCTCTTCCCACCCCTATAGTGCCTTTTTTAGGCAAGATTCAAAGGAGAAAACCACCACTGTAATAGATACAAGCATGCAAAATCTGAAGGTAATGCTACTCAATGCTAGAAGTCTAAACCTCAAAATGCACTTTCTCAAGGCACTCCTAAAAATGGAGAACATTGATATCTGTGCAGTAACTGAGACCTGGTTCAAAGCTCCAGAGAGCACCCCTGCAATGCCATGCTACAACTCTTACCACACTTTTTGGCCACCAAACCAAGACCGAAACACTAAAGGTGGAGGAGTGTCCATATTCACCAAGGATATTCACACCTCCAGGCTAGTTGCCCACCACAATGCATCTGAAATTTTCCAGGTGCAACTAACACTAGGAAAGACTGCAATCCAAATTGTAGCTTGCTATAGATCCCCCACCATGCCCCAAGATTCTCACTACACCTTTCTAAACATACTGGAAAATATTAAGAAATAACTAAACACCCTAATACTGGGTGATTTCAACTACCCTGCTATTAAATGGGAAAACTACTTGGGTGCCAACACCTTTTCCCAATGGATCTTGAAATTCATAAAATCCAATGCCCTTGATCAACTAATCCATTGTCCCACCAGGGGCTCCAATATTCTAGACCTGGTCATTACCAACATGGGAGATAGATGCTCCACACCAGTGGTCACCCCCTCATTGGTCAGGTCTGAGTATAAGCAAATCACCCTTGACATCCACATCCCACCCCCACCACCCAGTAACCCAGTAAGGAAACCTCCGTAAAAAAACTTCTCCAAAGCCAACTTCATGCTACTCAAGTCAGAAGTGATAAACTTCATGGCACCCATGCAGACAGGGTCTGAAAGTTCGACTGCTGAATCCTACACTGTATGAGCACATCCACTCATGCATGAATTGTGCCATCCCAAATAGAACCTAGATTCTCTCCTCCAAAAAAAGGAACCCAATCTGGTGGTCCCCTGCCATAAACAAACTATACAACAGAAGGAAGAAACTGTTGCAGAAAAGAGGAAAATCCTAGGATGCAAAAAACTCCCTTACCAGCCTCAATAAGAAGCTGAGATCCCTCATAAAATCCTCAAAAGCTAGTTATGAAAATAAAATTGCCAAAGATTCCAAAGACAACCACAAGGCATTCTATAGTTATGTCAAGAATCTAAATGGCAGGGAGGAGGAGCCTAGATGGCTAACTGGTAACAGCAACTTTTATGAGCTCCACAATATAGTACCAGAATTCAGGAAAATAATCATTTTTATTTTTCAAAAGTAGTAAATTCTTATTAAGGAACCTCAGTTCTATAAGAATACCAAATTTTATGCATTTTTATCGAAATTTTCTTGTCAAATAAACTGGAGATAACTTCTTCAATACAGAAATGAGCAACTCTAAGTCTTCACACTCTGAAACTTCACTGAAAAAGGAAGTTCAGCTGATGTCAGCCACACTACGTGAACTATCTGTCAAAATGGACAGACTTACAGACAACCTTGAAAATCTAAAAGTCAACTGTCAGAAACAGACTGATTTCCTTAATGAAATCTTGCAGCAGCAACAATCAAAAATATTGGATATGGAAACTTCTCTAAGTGACATAGATGAAAGACTTAAGAAAGATGAAACTCACTGTGAATCTCTTTTACAGCAGAATACCTGGCTAATCAGTAAAATAGATGATTTAGAGAACAGAGAAAGGAGAAATAACATTAGAATTTTTGGTCTTCCAGGAAAAAACAGAAGGTGAGGACATTATTTTATTTCTTAACTCTTGGCTTCCAGACCTATTAAACCAAAAGGAAGGTTTATCAAATGGTATAGAAAGAGCACACAGAGCTACAGGGAAACCTATTCCTTCTTCCAATATGCCTCCTAGATCTATTATTGTGAAATTCTTGTCTTATTTAGACAAAGAACTTGTTCTCAAATCTGCCTGGAGAGGTCATCCATTGACATATAATAATAGTCAAATTAGATTTGACAATGACTATACTTCAAGAGTCTTGGAACTAAGGAAAAAAAATGGCCTTTTGTGAGATTTTTGAAACAAAATAAAATAAAAGCACAACTTGCTTTCCCTGCAAGAATCAGAATCATTTATTCAAATGACATAAGAACATTCAACAATGTCAAAGAAGCTATAACTTTAATCAAAAACAACAACATAACTGCAATTCCAGAAGACATGGATTTGTCATCTTCCACCACTTTAAAAAGAACCTCTGAGAGAAATAACTGGACTGATACGAGAAAGAAGAAACTGAAAACTGATCCTAGAAACTCTGGACTCACTACTTCTCTCAAAGCATCAACTAGGACTTGATTTCACTTCTAATCATACAAAAAAGTATGTATTTTTACCTAACATACACCTATAAGAATGTTTTCTTACATTTTCTGATTGAACCTTGCTAAGATTACATCTTATATTTTATGTGTTTAGACTTCTCTAATGGTCCTTAATATAGCTACTTATTAAGAACCCATATAATTATAATAGCGTGTTCATGTGACACCCTTGATTTTTACTTCATTAGCAGCAATTAAACGTATGCTGTATGCATTTATACTTTATACAATTCGTAATTTGAAATGATTTTTGATTTTTAAATACATTTATTACAATATTTTATAATTTAGACTTTAGTTACTACTCTACTCAATTTTAGCATTCTAACATTCCATTATGACTGTTTACTGTCACTCTTGTTTAAAATAGCCTCGAGCTAACAAATGTTGTCTCTCCTCAAAAATAGAATCTACATAATTAACAAGGAAGCTCTCATCCTAAATATAGGAATATGAAAAATGTAATTGTTTACACACAGTTATATGTAGATTAAACTAAATTAACCTCACCTATTATCAAAATAACTCATGTACTATCTATCCCACACATTTATGCCGCATAAGTATATACAGCTTTATAGTTGTTACTGACGAGAGCTTCCATCTCACATTCTCTGACTTCACTTGTCTATTCTGATTGATTAATTAGTCTGATTATTTGAGATATTTTTTCTTTCATATTATTTATTTACTAAATATTAATGTCTTCTATGGTTAGAAAATGTTTCATTTTTTAGGAAGGTGCCTGTCTAGATCAATTTGTGTTATACATCAGTGAGTGCACTGTATGGATTTACACTGTTGTTTACTATTGAGTCGTGCATTGTTTAGTTTAAGGATGTATGTTTGGCCAGGCTAGTTTGTAAACTTAGAGATACAATAATGAAGGTTCTGTATATTTGCTGACGAGGATAGACTCTATGTTGTGTGATGCATGTTTGTAGAGTTATTTCTGTCAACTGCACGAATGATGTTGTGGGGAGGGAGCTGAAGCTCCTTGAAGATTGGCAATGAACAGTGCCCGTTATGGGATTTGACAGGTTAGTTTACTGCATTGTTGTGTTTCGTGATTACCTGGGATGGTGAAATATGTGAACAGGTTTGTTCCTTGTTGGGCCTTGGGAGAACTCTCGATGTAATTGCAGATCTGTTGTTACGTGGTCTATTACATTGTTTGACACTTATTTTGGGTGCTTTGCCATTGCCGGGCAACGGATCCAATACACTAGTGAGTGCTTGTGGTGATCACATGGTGGTTGCATGGGGTGGTTGTTTTGAGGGGGAGAGACATTGGCATGCTGAAGAGTTTGTCTGGTTTCTGTGGGAATGTGGATGGTTGAGGAGTGTGCAGTGAGATTAAGTTAGTAAATTACTCCTTTTATTCATTTTCTGAGAACAATAGTCAGGGAGGATGGTCTGTGTCCCTCCCTTTCTGTTTAGATTGCCCAGATCTCCTGCAGTGAAGGGATGGCAGATGTACATTATGTGTTGTGTAGTGGCTTGCTATGACTGAATGCGGATGTGTGTGGTGCTTACAGGTAGGCTGTTAGTGGTTCTTGGGGTACTCGATCCTAGAGCTTCTTCCATTTAAACAGCCAATATCCCTTGTCTTGGAGATGGTAGCTTTAGAGCTAGAAATCTGCTCAAATTGGTGCACATGAGTGAAAAAAATAGGGTAGCTAGTCGCTGTTCTGGCATTTTATTACTTTATAGTTTAGCGGTTCAACTCTTGTGTGGATGTCCATTCAAAATAGTTGATCTGCTCCTACCTATACCTCTCAACTAACGCAGAATTTGTTTTGGATTTTTGTTGAGCCTCTTAACTTGTCATGATAGTAGTGGCTTAAGATGAATGTCATTCTGTATTTGAAAGCTATAAACTGGTAACATTCAGAACATGTATGTTAACTCAGTCCCCCATCCTGTCAGATTAATAGATGAAGTGTCCTACTAAGTTATTGTAATGCTGCTAGTTACTACTAAGTTATTGTAATGCTGCTAATTCCTACTAAGTTATTGTAACGCTGCTAATTCCTACTAAGTTATTGTAATGCTGCTAGTTTCCAGCATCCTGCATGCAGCTATTTTCACAACAGATTTTTGTTCTCAATTTATATCATTTATACACCTCAGTAACATCTCTATATATAGATTTTATGTCATCAGTTTAGGTTCTCTATAGCCAGTGCTATTTGCCTAATTTGTAAGTAAGTAAGGCTGGTGAGTCTTTAATATTGGCTGAGGTTTTACCCAGTATCTTAATGTAGTAGACAAGACGTGTGTGTGGTATTCACATCACCAGTAGCGATCACAGTTTTTCTTACAATAGACATCCTATGAAACAACAATGCATTTAGTGTAGGAAGTGATGGGAGCTAGTCTAAATTAACTATAGCAGATGATTAATAGGTAAATTAGTATTTTGCTTTTTATTTATTTAAAACTATAGACAAGATTAAATGCATAGCAGACAGAAATGAACTTGCAAGTATTGATTCTTAGTTTTAATCTGCAAACATATAATATAAACTATCTGTTTAGTTAAATTTCAGATCCAGATTTCTCTATTGGTTGTGTTTAGCAAATTTGAAATGGGTTTTAAGAATATTCACCTTTTAGATGACAACAAATAATAAAGATATGCATAACAACTCAGTAGCAATATGAAACCCTAGAGAATATAAATTGCCATAATTCTGGAATAAGATGCTTATACTTTCAATTATAAACAAAATACTTCATATCTTTTTTGATTTGGGTAAATTCATAATACTAGTATTGACTACATGTATTCAAAAACTTAAGACTTTTTTTGCGTATAGTACAATGGAACTAATACAGCATTTTGATTTGGGATTGACTATGCTGTTAATCACTACCCAAAAAGAATGTAAGTAATATTATTCATAACTTAGTGAACTAGTACATTACTTACTTTGTTATCCTTGTATTAATGCATATTGATATTGAGGAAGTCTGTGGCTGCTGATTTACAATATTTCTTCAGTTGTCCTATTGATAGTTAAAAATTAAACACTTTATGCAGTGGAAATAATGTTGCTTTACATCTAGTGTACTTTGTTCTGTTATGCTTATCCACGAAGCAATTTTATAATCTAAACATGCCAGAAATTAAATTGGATAAATATTTGTGTTTTAGTAAATGTGATGCTTCTATATCTGGCATGCTTCATTGAGTCTACTATGTGTAATTTGATTATATGCTATATTATTTAAATATTAAAAGTTTACAAGTTTAATTCCCACAATATGTTCAAAATTATAGTCTTTTTATAGTATAGTGAACTCAAAAGACAGAAGGGATTTTCTTAGTCATTGTTAGATACTTCATTTCAATTCTACTAAATGAACTTAATTATACTAACTTTGTTAATGGCTACTATATTCTTTAATTTGAAATAGTTAAGGCATTGATAAAGTAGATAATATGGAAAATGTATGTATTTATGTTTATTTATGCATCTATTTATTTATTACTAAACTATGACTATTTTATTTGGTTACAGTATTTATCATTAAATAGATTTCATCAATCATTATACCTAAACTTTCTTTCTACTTTGAATATTTTATAACTTAGCATTAATGTTTTTATGATATGAAATTTTCCTTTGTTCTATACACTTACAATTACTTAAACTTGTATTTGCTCCCATTAACAAATGTTTTGAATAAGCTGCTTCTATTACATCAGTTTCAAATCTATTTCCTTTATGTATTACAAATTTCATCTATTCATTCAATTCTAACAACAAAAGTGGATATATAAATTAATGTTTCATCTCCAATTAACTCATACTGGAGCTCAGACATGTTATTGTCGTTAATCACTTTTTGTTTGTCATGAAGGTTAACCTGTCTGAACTTATATGTTCACTCAGATTAGAAGTGCATGTCACTTCATGTTTGTTAAAATTTTCAATAAACTCTTTATTAATATGGTTACTCTTACTTGTTTTTTTTATTCAGTATTCAGATCTTCATTTTATTGGCCTATCTCTAATAAAACTTTATACAATTTGTTAGGGAGAACTAAACTAACTATTTCACACATTTTTTTTCTAGATAAAGTTACACTCTTTAATATCCAGTCAATACCAAACATGAAAACTTCAATTAACTCACAAGAAAGCCATACTTGATGGATTTAACTTTGCTATCCTTCAATGTTAATGGATTAAACAATCCAAGGAAAAGATCTAATTTCCGTAGATACTTGAAACTAAATAATATTCAGGTTGTATTTATTCAAGAATCCCATCTAAAATCAGATGATAACTTTAATTGGAATCCATTGGAATATATAAATCTATCTTGCTTATCATACAAGAAAAAAACAAGAGGAGTTTTATTACTTTGGGGGAATAACGTCATCATTCCCCAAATTATTTATAAGTATGAAGACAAAGAAGGTCTTATTTCAATTGTAATAATTAGATATCATAATAGAATATGGACACTTGTTAACACCTACTGGTTTACTGGTATAGGGATAGGAACTGTTAGGAAACATTTAGAACTAATTAGCAAAGTTTATACGGGTATTTTGATTCTAGTGAGAGACTTCAACTGTACATTTTTGAAACCTTGAATAAAAAGCACTTCTGTCTTACTTCTCTAGAAAAAGCTCTAAGAAACTGGTGTGAGAACCTAAATATAATTGACACCTACAGTTATAAAGACCCTAACTCACTATCCTTTTCTCATAGTGATTATAGATTTGACACCCAAACCAGAATTGATAAACTTTATGTATCTCAAGATTTAAGTATGAAAATAATTAAATTTTCTATAATCCCTTGCCCTTTTCTGAATCATAATTCACTTGTTTTAAAACTGGAAATTGATTTTAAAAGGTTGGTCTTCACAACAAGGATACCAGCATACATCACCAAACTACCACAATTCAAGCCATGGTTAGATAACGAAATTGAAAACTTTCTTGACTAACCAATCAAATGATATATGTTTGACAATTCTCTGGGATACACTAGAAGCTTACTTATTTGGTAAAATTCTAGCTTGGTTTAAAAATAAGACTAAAGAATGGGAATTGGAACGTAATAATATTCAAAATAAGCTTATAATTATCAATAAAGATAATTCACAACATCCAAAAAAACAAAAAAGAGAACAATTACAGACTTAAATAACAAATACAATGAAATATTAACTCATAAAACAAATTTGGCATTAGAAAAACTAAAAATCAGCTCACACTCAATGTTGCCCAAACATCTTCATAATCTTTCAATGAGAGTTAAAAGACAAGCCTCAGATAACAATATTACAAATAATACTTCATGAAGGTAGAAATAATAAAATGGTATCAGACATTAGTGATATTCTTGAAGCCTTTAAATATCATTACTCTGACCACCAACTCAATAATTCAGCACAATTTCAACATATAGATGTAGACAAAAGTTTACTTAAAATAAATAAAATTACAGATAAACTAAAATCTGAGATCTGAAAACAAATTTCTCTTAAAGAAGTAGTTGATAAAGTTAAAGAAAGCAAAAATAAAAAAGCCCCTGGGATAGATGGAATTATAATGGAACTATATAAGTTTTTCCCTCCCTCAACCATCTCAATTTTCCATAAAGCCTTAAATGTAATTTGAACCAATAATTTAATTCCTCCCTCTTGGAAATATTCCCTAATCACTCCTATTTTAAAAGAAAATAAAGATCCAAAACAATGTAGTTCCTATAGACCAATTTCCTTGCTTAATAATGACTACAAGATATCTGTATCCATTCTTGCAAATAGAATTAAAAAATCCTTAACACATATTATAAATTCTGATCAGTCTGGTTTTATTTACAATAGGCACACTTACAATAATATTTTAAGAATACTGTCCCTTATCAACATTTTAAATAGGGACAATCGAGAAGCTTTTCTAATAGCCCTCGATATTGAAAAAGCTTTTGATATGCTGAAATGGGATTATCTCTTCAAACCTTTAGAAATCTTTGATTTTTCATCTCATTTCATTACTTTGATAAAAAATCTATATAAAAATAATCTTGCATATGTAAAACTAGGCCCTTTTACTTCAGAACCCATTAAAATACTCAAAGGTACAAAGTAAGGCTGCCCTTTGTCGCCTATTTTATTGGCTCTTGCAATAGAATTATTTGATATTACATTACACCAAAACACAAAAATTAAAGGTATAGACATTTATGATCAATTTAATTCCAAAATCATGCTCTTTGCGGATGATATACTTTTAACTCTGAGTGTCTCACAAGAATCTCTTAAAGAGTTAGATCTTCAGACTAAAAGGTTCTCTGATAGCTCAGGTTTAAGTATAAGTGAATCTAAATCTAATTATTTGCATTTAAATAAAAAACAAAATTCTTTCATAACTCCAGTCCATTTAATAGGGAAAATATGTATCTTCTATAAATTACCTAGGAATTATTATTGATGACAATATTAATAACACTCTATCTATAAACTATAAAAAAAAACTTAAATACCATAAAACTACTCACTGACAAATAGAATAAAGTATTCCTAAAGTTTGAGGATAGACTTCAATTCATAAATATGGTATTAATACCAAAAATAAACTATATAGCTCAAGCCATTCCAATGATACCTAATAAAAAACTATTACAAGACATAAATAAAATTCTTTTAAATTTTTTCTGGTTCCCTAAAAGAAACAGGATAGCCTATGCTCACCATATTAGAGCCTGGGAAATGGGAGGAATTAATTTTCCAGACTTAGAGACATATATTAAGGCTTCTATATTCAAAATAGTTTTCAGCTGGATAGACCCAAAAATTTCATCAGCCTGGAAATCCCTTCATATTTCTATTTTTTTAAATGAGAATAAACTCACAAAAAATACTCTTTCAAATGATCAAATAAATATATTTTGGAAAATATTATGTCTTAATTTACAATTTAACATTTCGAAACCCACCAACTCAGTCTTCATAAACTACATCTTCAGCTCATTTAGATCTTTCATAAACTCAAACTTAGACATTAAATTATGGTGGGAACTCTTAATTCCTTTCAAAATAACTAAAAACTTTCCCAACAAATTACATGAAAACATTATAAATAAATTTTACTTGTTGGTAAGATCGTATTAGGAACTCATCAGTCTTAAACATACAACAAATAATAAACACCTTTGATATTCCAAATTCAGATTGGCTTATACTTCAAAGCATTTTATGTCATGCTCAAGAGTTATTCAGAATAATCAATTATGCCTCATTTAGTTCTGTACCAAAATTAATTTCCATTATCCAAGAAATGGTTTATAATAATTATAATTGGTCTAATTTAACCTCATTGCTCTACAAAAACGTAATCATTTACAAAGTTAATCCAAAACAAAACTTGTGGAACTTTATTACTAAAGGTCATCCGATTAACCTCTCCTCTGAAAACAAAATTAATTTATTGTATTCTATTAAATTAACTTCCAATCTACAAGCTTGGAAGATTTTTTCATGGAAATTCTTACACAGGGAATTTTACACCACCAATAGGATAGCTAAAATGGACTCTTCTAAACAATTGTTTTGTTGGAGATGTTCTCAGAATTGTATTGCTGATTGAATTCATATATTTTTTGAGTGTATCAAAATTAAAAAATTCTGGGAGGGGATTGGACATTTCCTTCAAGCTATTTTTTTCAGATTCCTTCATAATAACTAAATCCATGATTTTTCTGAATGTAACTGAAACAAATGTTATGAGCAAAAAGAATTTGTATGTAGCGACAGCAAAAAAATGCATTACAAGAAAATGGAAAACTTCATCTGAACCCAACTTTCAAGAATTTATGACTCTACTAGAAGAAACAATACATATGGAAACAAAGGTAAAAGAAACAAGAATCTTCCCTAATAAATGGATCAACAATCATTGGAAGAAAGTTTTTTTTCTCTCATTGAGACTTTAAAGATCTCCACATCTTCTTAGTACTTGGAGAAATTACATTGATTTTTTTTGTTATGTGTAACTACCTCTCTCTAACTCTAAGTTATTCCCATTTATTTTTTTTCATATAGGCCATATGTACATATTGTATATAGTTTGTCTTTGTTTCATTTGTATTATAGTAGAAATTATGTTTTGTCTTTTTGAAAATGAATAAAATATTTGGGAAAAAAGAATCTAAATGGCAATGCTCAAATCAACTCTTAGCTACAACAGAATGGCATTAAATATACTGATCCCAAGGATATTGCCAATATCCTGGCAGATCGATTTAGTGCCAACTTCACCCCCCTCTTACCCCCTAAAGGGCTCATCTCAATATCAAAAGATTGCCAAATTCCAGTAATCACAGCCACACAGGTAGAAACTGCACTCTCCAAAGCTAAGAATACAGCATCCATGGGACCAGATGACATCCTGGGCTGTGTACTACATGAACTACAAAATGAACTGGACCTCACTTAAGTGTCATGTTTAATCATAGCCTCACCTCAGGCTCCATGCCCACTGAGTGGTGCACAACTACAGTTATCCCACTCCACAAGGGGTGATCCACCTTGGATCCCAGGAACTACCGTCCCATCAGTCTGACGAGCCTGATTTGCAAGGGCATGGAATGCATTATCATGGAACTTATAAACAAAGACATTGGCAACCTTCAAACACTGGACCCCACTTAAGGGCTGATCTTGTCTCCTGAACCTGATTGGTTTTTTTGAATCAGTCTCCAGAGCTGTGGACGAGGGTAAGGCGGTCCACACAGTCTATCTGGACCTCACCAAGGCCTTCAACACCATCTCCCACTCTGGAATCATAGATAAACTTACTAAGCTGGGCATGAATCCCTACGTCACTTGATGGGTTGCAACTGGCTTACTGACAGAACCCAGACTGTAAAAGTAGCCGACTCCAAATCCAGCTCCAAACAAGTGACAAGTGGAGTACCTCAGGGTTCAGTCCTGGGACCGCTCTTGTTTGGCATCTACTTCTCTGAAGTTCAGGCCAACACTAAGGGACTCTGGCTAACAAAGTTCTCAGATGACAGCAAACTGGGAGCTATTATTGAATCCCCAAATGATGTGGATATTCTACAAAAGGGCCTTCAGAGCCATGGGCTCAAACTTAATGCCAAGAAATGTTTAGTTTATCCCCTTTGGGAAAAACCATGTACCCATAAATTACCACATAGGTGGCAGTACACTAAACACTGAAAGTGTGATGAGAGACGTAGGGACACAGGTGGACAGTGGTCTCATCTTCGATAACCACATCACCACAAATGTCAGGAAATCCTTCTATGTGGCACACCTCATCACTAAGGGCTTTTCATCCAGAAAAAAGGAGGTCATTGTCCCACTGTACTCATCACTCATTAGACCCATGATAGAGTATAACGTCCCATTTGGTATGTACCTCACAAGACATCTGCAACAGATGGAAAAGCCACAGAAATACCTCACTAAAAGAATCACAGGCCTAAAACAGATGCCATATGCTGACTGTCTAAAAAAACTCCAGCTATACTCTGTGGCATATCGTCTACTCAGAGGCGATCTCTGCTTAACATACAAGGCCATGTCAAACCCTGACCTGTTGGACATGCTCCACTTAAAGAAATCTCAATCCCTCAGAGCCACACACTCCAGGGATCTAAACCTTGTCATCATAATGAACAAAACATGCTGGAGGGATAGGTTCCTGACTCAGAGACTCCCCATATTCTGGAATAGACTGCCCATACATGTCAAGCAGAGTGTCTCCTGGCCCTGTTCAAAAGGAATCTTGATGATTTAATGGGAGATAGGAAATTCACCCTGGGGATAATGTCAGTCGCTTGCTAGACAGGGGTCTGGGGAAGCAAATATTGTGGGAAGAAATATCCAGGGAATTGTTATGGCTAGGCTTGTATAGGTCCTAGGGTCAATAGCCTTGTACCAACCTATGAACCTATGAACTATCTACAATAGCCCTACAACTAACAGATACAGTGTAATACAGTGTAATTAACACAGAGGTTCCTCACCAGGAGAATCCAGGGCCTCAAAAATCTACCACACACAGATAGGCTAAAGGTCCTAACTCTCTACTCTGTTTCATACAGACTACTCAGAGGTGACCTCTGTCTGGCATACAAGATGATCTCGGACCCTGCCTTGATGGAACTGCTGCATATCTGCAAGTCAAGCTCCACTCAAGTAACCTACATATGTGGCTTCAACCTGGTCTATGACATCAATAGAACTTGTTGACGGGACAGATTTGTGTACCAGAGACTCTCCCATCTATGGAATAAAATCCCTCTCCACGTCAAGCATAGTACCTCTTTACCCCTTTTTTAGTGCAGCCTGGATAACTGGATGGGAAATAGAAAATACATCCCTGGGATTCCACCCATGTCCTTTCTGGACAGGGGTATCAGGTGCTGATTTGTCTATGCATGGGCTATAAGGCTATGCAAGGCCTATAAGGGCCTCAGGGCCAATAGCCTAGTAACTTCCTATGATCCTATGATCCTAATAATTAGCTACTTAATGTAAGGCTGGGTATATAACCATACAACACAATGTTCCAAAGTCAAATAGACCTTTAATAACTAATATGTCATCAGAACAACACTTAATATAAAAAGATGGAAACAATGAGAAATAATAGTAGAAATTATGTTTCATAAAAATCAGTATACATTGATCTTGTCCTCAACAATAAAGATGGATACTGGTCAGCATAGGACTGCCAGTTTATGTAAGCCTTCTAAGTCCAAAAAACAAACTTAGCAGATGCTCAGGATGTCTCCCGAGAGGCCAATCTTTGCAATTTATTTGAGAAAAAGAATAAAAAACGTAGTTCTCATATTTTTGCCTGGAGACAACTGGGTGTCTGGGTAACAAAACAGCTCAGTTCACACTGTTAGAACGAACACACCCACAAGAGCAAATGCCTCTCTGCTGTCTTGTAAATAAAATATGATAAGTCCAAAAATGATGATCAGTGAGAGGCAACCAGTAGGCTCACAATAATCCAGTCTTGTTAATAAAACATATTCGAGTCTTTATTTACGTAAATGCACATAAATAAAGATTTGCGTATGTTTTATTAACAAGACTGGATTATCGTGAGCCTACTGGTTGCCTCTCACTGATTATCATTTTTGGACTTATCAGTTCACACTGTCTTTTTGGCTGGACTTCAGCAACATCACCTTGCTTTCATGACTGCATACAGTTTATCTGAACCACAGGATGTAATCATGTGACATCCTAGCTGACTGCAGCTGCAAAGAAAAATCCTTAATTCATTTCACATTTTTCATTTTACAGAAGAAGCACAAAGCAGGTTAATTCCATCTTTTCAGTTTACCTCTTTACTGTTCTGTCACACCTACAGATAACTGCATTTTTTTTCTTTTGTTCATGAATAAAGTTTTGTTTTGCTGAATAAGTGAAACCAAGTAATAGATTCCATATGTTTTGCACTTTGGACTGAGACTGAAAATTGCCCAGCAAGACTAGTGCTCTCAGTGTTCTTACTTAAACTTTAAACAAACAAATACACTGATAAAATAACTACCTCAATAAATAAATAACTAAATAAATAACTAAATAAATAAACTAGTTCAAGCTTTGTTTTCAAATGTATCATGTTTTTGCTACTACCACCTCTATGTCAGTCATGGACTTCATTCCCGGGTTATAACTTCACAGATGTATTGTTTTACTGTTTTGCATCAAGTTTAAAATGTCACATTTTATATCATTCCTCCATTTGTGACAACCTTACCTATTCTTTGTGCAACTTTTTGTGGATCAACCATCATACTCACGTGCAGCGATTGAAGGAAAATCCTAGTACAGACACCTGTATTTCCTCAATGCTAACCATCATGTCATAATGTGAATATGATTAGCTATTGTCAGCTGTCGTATTTTGTATAGGTTTATAGGTTCATAGGTAGGTACTGGACTATCTGCCCAAAGGCATATACTAGCCCAGCCACGTTGTGCGGTATTCACCGCCCCTTTGGTTAGTTCCCTAGGCCCTTGATCTAGCAGCTAGTACCCTTGGCCCCTATCTAGTAGAACTGTTGGTATGATCCCTGGTGTGAACTTTCCTCCATTATCATATAAACCATACCACTGACACTAATTTATTTTAGTACTGCTAGTTCAGCTATATTTTCATAATTTAATCCGTTTAATATTTGATTTGTATTACTAAGTCACAAAGGACTCCCTGGTGATTCTTCCTGGATCACAGGCTTGGCAATCAAACTCTACTTTCCAGTGTTATGGCACAGGATTTCTTGCACAGGTAGAGAAGCACAACCCTTTATGACTGGAGCTCATGTTGGATAATCCAGAGGTACTGTCCTCGCCATCCATGCAGCACCTCAACAATATCCATCCCGTTCAGTATTTCTAATTTGACTTTATCCAATCTCATGGCCTTGCCATAATGGAACTGTTTAATTTCCCCTAGTGACCTCATCTAAAGAAATGGACTCAGTCCCAGCACTGATTCTGGCACTACTTGTTCAAAAGAAAGCAGGCCCACCAGGTTCCAGAATTGGTCAATGCTCTTTCCAGCTATAAACGATATTTTTAATCAAGGGTTTGCCTTCATTTTCCTTACTGAGAACCACCTGAGCAATTTGTCTCCATCCCCCCATAGTCAGTGGAGTGTTTACCAGAATAACTTTGCAAACATTCAAGACAAATTAAAGGCAAAGAAAATGGCCCTGTCAAATATCTCTGCAGCCATGCCCTTTGCTCTGGTGACTATCACAGCTAGTACACTGCAGGTACGTATGCATCACATTTCAAGACTCGCACCTCTCATTAACACCAAATGGAACTCATATTATTTGTTATACCCTCACTATCAATGGCTACTAGTAGGCCTCAGCTTTAGACCTCTTATAAAACACAACTCTTTTCAGCTACAACTCCTTACAAGGTGGTCATTTTGTAGAGGGTCCAGTTACACCGCATGCCTCTGACATACCAGTTACATGAGGAAAGTTCTCACACAGATGTCAAACAGATTTATCTCAAAATGAAGTAATTGCTAGGTATTCCCAGGGCACTATCAGTAAAGGTTTTGGTTTCCTGAGTTTGTACAGTTGCCATCCTACTAGCCTGAGTGAACCTTGGGTTGTTTTATCCTCAAGTGTCCAGAACATATAGCCTCTAGTTTGATGCCATAAAGCAAAGTCAGGCATTGGCCTTTGTCTTAACATGCTTTCACATCTATTACACATACGTGTATCCCTGACGTTAACACTGTGTTATTATAGACAATCTTTGAGAAGCACAAGTCATGTAACATGTCTTCACTGTTTCAGATCAGGCAGTTTGTTTCTCCGATTTATGTATCTTCACATAAGGCCACCATTCCACAAGTGTTCATTGTACCTCACAGAATAATTGAAATGTCACCAGGCACTGCTATATCAAGCAATACATTCACTAGTATAAAATAGCAGAATAATCTCAAGAATTGGTACCTACATATATACAAGCAGATGAAGGACTTTTTCTTTCTGTATTTCTGTCTTTTGTGGTTCCACCGACATAAGCTCAAACTGTGGAGCATCTGGCTAAGACCTGATGAATATAACCTTACTTGCTTTAGTCCTGTCCTGAGGGGACATTCCTGTAGAAGATAAGCTACCATAGTCTGAAAAATCTGATTCTAGTTAAGGAAACACATATTAGTCTGTTGTCCTTGTAGTAATATAGGAGTCATTGAAGCTTACCAGTTCTGTCAACATGTGTTTCATGAACCTGAAGAAAGAACTGTGTACTCTAGAAAGTCTAATGTTAGGTCATAAAACTGCAGAATCCAAAGGTCACCGCTGCACAGCATTTAGTACATGTATTGTGGAATGGACAGTCGTGTATTCCTTTTCAGTATTACTTGAACACTTTCAGCATAAAAATGGGTCTCCACCAAGACTGTTCTTTTTTACCAAACATATTCATTATTCATTTGATAGAGTATTAAGGTAAAACTTGAAGTTTATAAAGTACTCATTCAGTCAGACGATATTTATTTATTTATTGTCATTTGCTTGCTAGGATGGTCCACTGGGCGATTAAAAGTCAATTTTCAGTGGAGTCTTGGGGAGAAAAGCTCCATAAAAACATATAACAGTTAAAAGAATTAACAGTATGGAAATTTACACAAAATATAACATTTTACAGAACTGGCAGTATGAAAATGTATACAAAATGTATATACATCGTCAGATATTAACAATTAGCTAAAGCAGACAGTAAAATTAATATTTTGTGGTGTTCAGAGGGTGTTCTCTTTGTTCTTTTGATCTTCATTGTTTCTGACTTCAGGCATGCACTGGGTGGTTCCCTGATGACTGTAAATTAGATGAAATAAAAATCAACACATAAAAATTAATGCATAATAAAAACATGTAAAAACAGAGAAGATGTGATCTAGCCTCAGTGTAAGTTAAGTAATCCAGCTAAGTAATGCAGAACATGTACCACATGACATGGATGTCACTGTAGCTAGCCCATTACAATTAAAGCTGTATACCCCCTATCTGGCATTGCCCTTTTGAAATTATTGTATACACAACTTAATATATGTATATATATATATATATATATATATATATATATATATATATATATATATATATATATGTTTATAGGTTTCCTTTCTGCACATAGAAATGTGCAAATGTTCTTACTGTAATGGCATGTGACAGCTGAGAGCTGCAGCAGCATTTACTTATACTATTGTATGTGTGTGTTTTACCAAACACTAAACAAACATGGGATTCCAAGGACAGGAAATACCTTCAATTAACGCCATTCTCACTATACCTATGGATTAATGGCCTAATTCATTTATTTTTATTTGTAAAAACTGTTTGAGTTGTGGGCTGGATTTAGGGTTAGCTAGTCATTTCTGTGTGATGAGTTTATGAGGGGGCAAACTATGAGAGTGAAGACAGAGTAGCCACGGTCAGAGATGTTCAGTTTGGTGATGGCATACTGGAGTGATGATCCCAGTCTGAACTAGCTTCATGGGTTATAGACTGGTGATTTTGATGAACCTGATAGATAATGTAAATGTGGTGTCTTGGTGTAGAAGTTTAAAAAAGCAGAGATCCCAGAAAAATATTAGCACTGCCTAGTACAATTAGCCATTGGGCTTTTTCACATTGTGAGGAAATGGTGCTCATATCTTATGAAACTGGTAATGAAGAGCCATTTATTGGAGCTGGATTGCAGAGCAGTTGTTTTTTATTTTTTTTTTTTTATTTATTTTTACTGAGTCCATTGCAAATAGTGGCAAGCCATATTCAAGTTGTGAAAAAAAAATGTCCCTGTAGCTGTTCTGGCTGATTGACAGGGAGAGAAACAGATAGGTTTTGGATGGGCTTGAGTTTACTTTGAGTTTTTCAAAATGCCATTGGGAGATAGGGGATTAATCAAGCCAAACACCCCGGTATTTAAAGCACATGATTGCTTCTCTGGTTTTAATTTCTCCAAGTGCTTTAATTTGATGGGAATGGAACCCATTTCAAAATCAGGACATGATTAACAATGATTTACAATTAATATTGTTTCCATATTTGCTGTTAGCCAAGAGTGTTCTTCTGAGCACTTACAATGTACCCAGAATTGACTCCTTCTGCAGTTCATATGGGGTTACATGTATTGGTAGAAAAGGTAGCCCATTTAGGTATAATTGTCAATTCTTTTTATTAGCCATGTTGCTCCTGGGGCTGTCTGGATGTTCTTCATCTCCCATTGCTGCAGTCCTTACATATGGGTATTCCGCTGTCCACAATCGGCCCGAATACCAAAGGGCTAGAACCGGCGTCGGTCATCGGCGCCCAAGACTGACGTCAGTACGTGCCAGTACAAATGCGCATGACCGACGCCATCACCTCAGTCTTTCTTGCCGCGTGGTCCTAAGCAGAAGCAGCATTTGCGAGTGCCGTTTGGCGTTCTGGAATTGTCGGTTTTCGAGTTTCAGACCAGAGGCCAAGTTGGGCTAAGTACCCCGTTGGGGACACTTTTGTCTTTTTCTTGCCTCAGTATTGACGGATGTCAGAAAAAGTTAATAACTGTATTTCTTGTGGGAAACAGATTCCTCATAGGGGTTACCATTCACTCTGTATTCCTTGTTTAGGGCCTGAGCATGACGTTGTTGGGTGTCGCTTTTGTGCTACTTTTAACAAGCGTACTATTAAGCGTCGGTTGGACTGTGCTAGGCTTGTGTTTGGTAAACGTTGTAATTACAACATGCCGTCGGATTCTCCGACGCCTGGTTCTTCTAAGAAACGCAAAGAGAAGGCTTTGCGGTCCAAACAGGATGAGTCGTCCACTCCGGACGCCGGTTCTGTAGAACCACTGACTACTTCAGCGGCTCCTTCTGAAAGTTTACCTGAGTCTCAAGGGGAGCCTTTGTTACTACAGGAAGTGGCTTCTCCTGTGTTAGGCCAGGCTGAGGGTGCTTCTCAGATGTCAGTGGTTCCCTCCCCTCATAGGGTAGTTAGGCCTCCTCCTTCTCAAAGCAAAAGCCATTCTAAATCTAAGTCTGCCCCTGCTGGTGCTAGTCCCCAGGGTCCAGCTCCTAAGAAGCACATGTTAAAGATGGCTGAAGATTTGATTACTTTAATTAGGGGTTCTATGCCCTCCCCTGCGAAGAGGCCCAGGGTAGAGACAGAGTTGGAGGGTTTGGTTCAGTCTTCCAATGAGTCAGATTCCTCTGTGGAAGAACTTCAGGATTTCCCTCCCTATTCTGATTCGGAGGCTGAGGACACTACTCCCTCTGCGTCCCCTCCAGAAGATTTTTCTTTCTCTGAGACTTTGCATTCCATGAGGGAACATTTCAAACGGGAGGGCCAGGATTATTCTGATTCTCGTAAAAGGCTGAGAGAATTCTTATTTTTGCCTCAGCATAGGCCCTTGGCTATTCCCCCTGTACTGGATGTTGTTCAGGATGTATTTTCTGAGGCTGCCCTTAACCCAGATTCTCTGCCTCCTGCCCCGGTTAAACCAGATAGATACTACAGGGTTCCGGAAGCTCACAAGTACTTATATAAGAGTCCTAGGGCTGATCCAGAAACTGTTACTCAAGGCCCCAAAGGTGTTAGGGCTTCTGTGGTTAAGAATCCAGTTCCTCTGGACAAGGATGCTAGGGCCTTGGATAGGTGGGGTAAAAAACTGTATACCTCTTCTACTTTGGCTATGAGAGCTTTAAATTGTCAGTTTCATATGCTCAGGTATCAAAATTATCTGCTGGGCCAATTGAAATGTAAAGTTGATGCTTTAGCTGAAGGTATTGAATGTAAAGAGCTTCAGGATTTAGTGCATGCTTCAGACCAAGTTGGTAAGCATTCTTTGCAGTGTGGTTTTGATGCTTTACATGCTTCTTCCAGGGTGGCTGCTACTAGTTCAGTTGTTCGCAGGCATGCCTGGCTTAAAGATCAGACCTTGTCAGAGCATGTTAAGGCTCGAATTATGGATGCTCCTCTGCAATCTGATGTTCTTTTTGGCCCTCCAGTAGAATCAGTTTTGAAAAAAATGGAGGAAAAAGCTAAGTCTATGCAGACAATTAAGGACTTTTTACAGGTTCAGCCCCCTAAGTTCAGTAGGAATTGGCCTGCTAAGGGATGGTCTTTCCCCTCTTCGGATTATCAATCTAGGGGCAGGTCGAGGCGAGGTAGAGGTAGGGCTTCCTCTCAGGGCCCTGTTACTTCTAGGACTTTGAGTTCTTCTACCCCTTCTGCTGGGGAGGGCAGGGGTCAGTCCTTTCGGAAACAGACCCAATGACCTGTGTCTTCAGCTGCCGGATCTGCCTTGCTGGCAGCTCCTCTAGGAGGAAAACTGGGACTTTTCAACAGGAATTGGCATTTGGTTACCCAAGACAAATGGGTATTGGACATAATAAATCGAGGCTACAAATTTTGTTTTCACACATTCCCTCCTTTCAAAGGTATGCCAGATGTGCCTCATCAGCAAAGACTGGAAGCACAGGCACAAATTTCTTCTCTGCTTCAGTTGGGAGCTATACAGGAAGTACCTTCTGCAGAAAGAGGCACAGGGTTTTATTCCCGTCTTTTCTTAGTGCCAAAGAAGGGAAATACTTGGAGACCAATTCTGGATTTGTCCATTCTAAACACCTTTCTGGAAATTCCAAAATTCAAGATGTTAATACTGCAACAGCTGTTACCTATGCTGGGCAAAGATCACTGGATGGTGACTCTGGATCTCAAAGAGGCCTATCTTCACATTCCTATCAGGCCCAGTTGCAGGAAATTCCTGAGATTTCGGAATGGGAATTTGCATTATCAGTTCTCTGCATTGCCCTTTGGCTTGTCTACTGCGCCCAGGGTATTCACAAAAGTCCTGGCTCCAGTAATAGCTTTTCTCAGACTAACAGGAATTCAAATTTATCCTTATCTGGACGACTGTTTGATTCTGGCTCAAGGCAAGCACGGACTTCTTCAACATCTGCAGTATGTAATGACAGTTTTAAGATGCCTAGGGTATTCTGTGAACAAAATAAAGTCCAGTCTAGTACCCTCACAAGAGATGTGTTTTCTGGGTGTAAGACTGAATACAACTGCTCAGATGGCATTTCTTACCCCGGACAAACAAAGAAATCTTCACCTATACTTCCAACAGCTATCAGTAATGTCCAGGCTGACTGCAAGGACAGTCCTTCAAGCCTTGGGGTTCATGGCATCTTGCATTCTAGTACTTCCCAATGCCAAACTGCATATGAGGAAGCTACAATGGTATCTCAAAAGCGTTTGGACTCAACACAGCCACGATTTGGACACTGTCATTCGGATTCTACCTTGCATTCAGAAAGAATTTCTGTGGTGGGCTCAGGAATGTCACCTAAACAAGGGACTCTCTGTGACCCAACCAGAGGCAAGTCAGATATTAACGACAGACGCCTCGGAGTCGGCCTGGGGAGCTCATTTCAAAGGAAAATGGATTCAAGACCTTTGGCCTCCAGAGCTACTTCACTTGCATATCAACATGAAAGAGATGCTGGCAGTTCAATTTGCTTTGGAAGGATTCAAGGGCCTACTTCGACCAGGGCTGGTGTTGATTCGAACAGACAACACAACTGTCATGTGGTACATCAACAAGCAGGGGGGAACTCATTCTTACCCTCTTTGCAGACAAGCAATGCTGTTATGGGAAACTGCTTTGAATCTGCACATCACTCTTCGAGCACAGTTTCTGCCAGGAGCACAAAATTCTTTAGCAGATGTTCTGAGCAGACAGATTGTGGATCCTCACGAATGGAAGTTGGACCCTCAGGTATTTCTTCAGTTGACCATGGCTTGGGGAACCCCAGACATAGATCTGTTCGCTTCTCCTCTGAATTTCCAACTGCCACTGTTTTGCACAAGGCTGTTTCATCCAAAAGCCTGGAAAATAGATGCACTATCCTTCAGTTGGAGCAACCTTCACGTGTATGCTTTCCCTCCTTTGCCTCTTCTTCCACAGGTACTGTTGAAAGTCAGGAGGGACAAACCTTGCATGATCCTTATAGCACCGGATTGGCCTCGTCAGCATTGGTACCCTCTGTTGAGGAGCTTAATTCATGGAACACCTTGGCCATTACCACAGATTCCTCACTTATTGTCTCAGGAAAACAATCATTTTCTCAATGTCAGGGTGCGATCCCTACACCTGACAGCCTGGCGCATTCTGTTTTAGAGAAGGAGGGCCTTCAGCTCCCTCAACAAGTTTTGGATGTTATTTTGGAAGCCAGGCGACCTAGTACTTGAAAGGTTTATGCTGATAAATGGAAGAGATTTTTACTTTGGAGTTCAGCTAAAGGCTTTGATGTCAAATTGCCTAATTTGAGTTGTACATTGCAATATTTGACTATTTTATTGGACAAGGGTTTGTCCTTCTCTTCTATAAAAGTGCATGCTGCAGCTATTTCTGCTCACTATGATTGTGACCCTCCTTTATTTTCACATCCATTGGTTAAACAGTTTCTTAGAGGGACAAAGAATATAAGACCCCCACGAAGGGCTCCTACTCCTGCCTGGGATCTTAATTTTGTTTTGGAAAAGCTGACTCTGCCTCCTTTTGAACCTGCAGCTACGGCTGAATTGAAGTTGTTGTCCTGGAAGACTGCTTTTTTATTGGCTGTTACTTCTGCTAGAAGGGTATCTGAATTACAGGCCCTCATGGCAGTGGAACCTTTTCTGATTTTTCACCAGGACAGAGTTTCCTTATGTACTAATCCTACTTTTCTGCCTAAAGTGATTTCTAATGTGGCACTGAACCAATCTATACATTTGCCTACTTTTTATGCTAACCCCCAAAATGAAGGGGAAAAAGTTTTGCATTCTTTGGATGTACATAGGCAGTTAAGGTATTATTTGAGCAGAACCAAAGAGTTCAGAAGATCTCAACAATTATTTGTTTCTTTTGCTTTGACTTCACGAGGGAAAGCTGTCTCGAAACAAACTATTTCCAAGTGGATTGGCCATTGTATTGCTTTTGTTACTCTCATCATGGAAAGGAGGTTCCAGTTGGGATCAGGCCTCATTCTACTAGGGCTACGGCCACCTCTACTGCTTTTTTGAGAGGGGTAGCTACTAAAGACATTCTAGAGGCAGCTACTTGGAGTTCTGTACATACCTTTACAAAGCATTATCATTTACCTCTTTATTCTAGGTCTAGGGCTGGGTTTGCCACTGCAATCTTACAGGGCATGTTAGCAGCTCCTAATGCTATTTAGTTGGCCAGCCCCCCTTTTTTTCCGTTGCTCTGGGATTCTACCCATATGTAAGGACTGCAGCAATGGGAGACGAAGAACATAGTACAGTTTTGTACCTACCATAAATGTAGATGTTCGAGGATCTCCATTGCTGCAGTCCCCTCCCTCCTTCCCCTTTTTAGGTTGGGTTTTGGGTGGTGTTTTTTGCATTCTGGCGTCTGAGGCAAGAAAGACTGAGGTGATGGTGTCGGTCATGCGCATTTGTACTGGCACGTACTGACGTCAGTCTCGGATGACCCGGTTCTAGCCCTTTGGTATTTGGGCCGATTGTGGACAGCGAAATACCCATATGTAAGGACTGCAGCAATGGAGATCCTCGAACATCTACATTTATGGTAGGTACAAAACTGTACTATTTCTTTCTTCCACATTGCTCTCATTTCTGCTTGCAAATCCTGGTATTTATGACTTTCTGTCTCTCTGTAAGTAAGACACTGTAGTCGCTGGATGTAACAATTTCAACGCTCAATGCAACTTTTATCTGGTTTTTTTTTCTGAACTACTATATGGGTTTGGGTTCATAGATTCATAGGAAAGTACTAGGCTAGCTGGGTCTATATTAGATGAGCGACCGTTCTGATGCTCGAATCATAAATGGTTGACATCATATGATCGAACGTCGGAAAGGTCGAAGGTGAAAGTCAATGGCTTTTCACATTCAGAATGGGAAATTTTCCCTTTCTGCACTGAAGTGCATTCTCGGAGTTGGTATATTTAAGTAGGGGGGGGTATGGCGGGTGCAGGGGGACTTGCCCCCCTGCTCAGATCGGTAAGGTAAGTTTTTTTTTTATTTTATTATATAGTCAATGTTTCGAACTTCACTCATATGAGTTCGCTCATGTGAGGTTTGAAGTTTTGAAACTTCAACTATATAATATAGACCCAGCTAGCTGACCTTGTGGGTAATTTTAAACTAGCCATCTGTCTATTTTTTAAGTGATGGTAATGGGTGATCCCATGTGATGTATACTTTATCATTCTCTATAATGTTTTGTGGTTCATACTCCCAATGCTTCTTGGCTATTTCTGTACTGCAGTGTTTACACAATCCCCAGTGCAGCAATGTGTCCTTATTATTGTGTCTTTCACTGAGTGGAATCTTCAGCCACAAGTTTATTACACACAGCAAAAGGATGTGTAACTGCACTGTTTTGCAGAACCTATATTTGTTTTTTTCTCTCACTTATTCTAAAGAATTTGTAAACCAATGTGTACGTAGTTTACTGTCCTGAGCCATTGTTATTAGTTTTTGATCTTTTCTGGTTTCATTTCATCTCTCCATAGCTATTCCAGCATAAAATCTTGGTCAGCATGTGGTTGTTCCAGAAGATCTCTTAACTTGCCACTATATTTTCCTCTGATCTTTTACTTAATATTCTTCTTTTTTTTTCTTGCCCATTCACTTGCTGTCTGATTTTTGTCTACTTCTGGTTTGATTTCCATATCTGCTTTGTTCCAAAATGTTTTTGCTAAGTTAAGCAAAGATGTCATCATTGACTTCTCTTCAAGCTTTAGAATTTTCACTATGTTTGGATGTGATGAAGTCAACAAATATGCATGGAGTTCCATGACTGTGGATTTGTGCTTGTAGTCAGTTTCTAGGCAGCCCATATCAATTTCAGAGCAAGTGTGATATAATCTTAGTATACACAGATTTTTGTATATCATTTTGTAAGCATGACACATTTGTCTATAATTTTTTTTTTGTCTAACTGGTTCAGTGTTTTTTTGTAGCCAGTCAATCATACAAATGCTGTTTGTAAGAACTGGAAGGGTAAATTGATTAATAGCTCGACCTTTATTCCTAGATGTGAGAGCAGTTCTCAGTATTAGCTTTAGTCTTCTGAGGTATTCCTTGGAGAGCTTTTTTTCTCATTTGTTCATGTTTTATTGCCGATGTCTCATTATCCCCAAGTATTTAGATGCTTCTTCTTGATCAAATTCAATTATATTGCATTCCTCTCCCAGGTTAATATTTTCCTGGTGCTGTAGTTTTCCTTTTCTAAATGCTAGTTTTGGAAATTTGCTAGGGGCGGCCGCGGTCGTGCAACAGTTAGCATTGTCACCTTATAGCAAGAGGTTCTCTGGTTTGATCCTCGGTGGGGGTGCCTTTTGTGCGGAGTCTGCATGTCCTCCCTGTGGTCGCATGGGTTTCCTGCGGATGCTTCGGTTTTCTCCCACATCCCAAAGACATGCTGTAGGTGGATTGGACACTCTAAATTGGCCCTAGGCACGTGCGTGCCTTCTGTGGAAGGTTGGGCGCTAGGCTGGCAACTCAGCACTGTAAAACTCCACTGCCAATCATGAGTGGACAAGTAATCCACTGTAGTGACGCATAACTGGGAAAAGCCAAAAGAAGAAGTTTTGGACATTTGTTAAAACCAAATGTTACTCTTACATCATCTGAGAAAATTGTAACCATGTGTTGTGCTTTCAGATCCTTATCTGAAAAACTATAGCATTTTAAATCACCCACAAAAGTAGATAAGATACCTTTAGATGAGGTTGGCTTCTAGTTGATAAACTATAACCATAACCTAACCTAAGCAGCTTAATGGTTATGGCTAAGACAAAACCGCAGCAGTGATAAAGAATCACTCTGGAATATCTGCCTTTCAGTTACTATGTTTGCAAGTATAATTTACCCTTTGTCATAGCTTAGCTACCAAGTGGCTTGCCACTGTTTCATAGTCACTGCAATGTAACTTATCAGTGTAAGGTTTATCTTATACATCTTCATTATCTTTGAATGTGGGAATTGTTGTATGCTTCTTTGTAGTCTATATATACCATACCTAGATTCTTACAATGCATGACTCTGTTTAGCAACAGACCATCGTTTGTTCCATATGACTTTCTTTTAATATATTTTTATTCTATTGCTGTCATGGATTTTTTTAAATGACTATAAATGCTGGCTGCATCAAGTCCAGTATATAATTTATATATTGTTGGAAGGCAACCAAGCTGGTGTCTGTTCAAGATTTGCATGTAAGTAATATGTACTTAAGGATAAACCTTTGTGGAAAGATGTTAGTACTGTGTGCCAGAAGTTAGGTACTTTGTCTGGACCGGGGTTTTTTCCCAGTTAGGAACTTTTCTTTATTTTGTCTCTATTTCTTTAGGTGTTACTTTATCCCATTTCATATTATCTATATTAGAGCTGCTTACTGTTCCTTTTAATTCTTCTAGGTATTCAGCATCTTTGTTATGTTAAACATAGTCTTTATAAAGAAATCTCCCAAATGTACCTAATTCTTCATTTATTTCTGAAGGCGATTTTATTCCTTTTGCTTTATTTCCAAGACCTCTACACATTTTTTGGGGTCATCACTGAATTGCTTATTTTGCACTTTTTCTTTATATCTGTAGGTATATCTTTTAAGTTCTTCTGCTTTTACAGCTATTTTTTAGATTATTATTGGAAACTGCATATGATAAATCCTTGTCTTACATAGCAGCATAGATTAGTACTAGGCTAGCTGCCTTTGCAGGCCATTTTAAGTCTAGCTAGTTTCTCCAATGGTGAGAATCAAGCCCTGCACTTTGTGTTTACAAGGTAAACACCTTAGCCATCATGTCAGTCCCCTTATCTTGACAGTATATGCCGATTTTAACACATCTGTCTTTCTAAAGATTCTTCCATCAGTGATACTTCTTGTCTTTGCTGCTTTGTTCTTTCTCTATTCAGTGCTTCCATGCTGGCATTCTGCTTGATTCTTTTATTTCCTTTTAATTCTACATCTTTGTGGTAACGGTTTATCCATTAATTAGTTGCACAATAGTATATCTTATTTATTTCTGTTATATCACATGATTTTTTTTTTTATAGGCCTGTTTACTATGTTCACGTGTTTTCTATTCTTCAAGCATTTGAGGTTTCATTTACTTTATATAATCAGTTTCTTTCATTTATGTTTATCAGTCTGTCCATCTCTAATAAAGCAAGCAGTTCTTCACTTAAACCATTTTCATCCAGACTGAGAACATCTTCTTTACTCCTTGTTTCATGTGGGTCTTATTCAGAAGGTTCCAGAATACCATCCTGTGACACAGCATCTTCAGATGCATCCTGCTGTTTTTGCTCATCCATATCTGGAGCCATTGGCCCATCAAGAAACAACAAAGCTTGTGTCATGGTTGCCACTGTTTCCTACCCCTTCCCTTGCTGTTTAACTTCAACTGGAGTTTTGTACTGGCCTCCTACAGAAGGCTCTAGAATATAACTATGTTAGAGTCTCCACAATAAACCCTTCACTTTGCAGATAGTCTATCACTTAAGTTTCTCTTTGTTTAACTTATACCTCACTAATCTTCTTTTCTGTCTTCACACTGTGTGATCTTATTTTTGTATTGTAAAATGTTCCCTCTCTGAGTGCTTTTGCCTAAATTTCTCTTCAAATATCATATCAGCTGTACTTTTTGCATTTATTAGTTTGGCTTTCTCCTTTGCATATAAACTGCAGAGTACCAGATCTCTTTTTCTTTCCCATGTTTATGTTTCTTATATACCTTTCAAAGAAATTTAAGTTTTTTTTTGGTCTTTTCATTTGCTTCCTTCCTCTTTATCTTTTTTTCAGGCATCTCAATGCTTCTTTGCTTATATAATGATATTTGTTGATCTATTCTATTAAAGAATATTAGTGTTTTGTCTGTAACTTTTGGCAGTTTTTCTTGGGTATGTACTTTTCTTTTCTCCAGTTTCTCCCTTACTCTTGTTAAATATCCTCTCTTTTGAAATTATGAGCTTTTCCCATAATAGTAACAAGACATAATTTCTTCCTTATTGTCAACTGTCTACTTTGTCATCCCTGTGGCTCTTTCTTGACCTGTCAGTTTTTGTGTTGTTTGTCTACTTCTTTTTCCTTCTACTGTGACCCCCCTGCCCGAGCCTGGCCAAGCTCTGTGGTAGGACGGGTTCCATGTCCTGAGGGTTCCACTATGTCTTTTTATCCAGTCCTTGCAAAAGAGTGTACATCTGGAGTGGTTACTTTTTTATTCTGGGACCTGTGCACCACATCTTGTTTATTCTGAGACCTGTTCACCCCATTTTGTTTATTTAGGGACCAATGTACCTCATCATGTTTATTCTGAGACCCATGCACCACATCTTGTTTATTCTGCGACCTGTGCACCCCATCTTGTTTTTTATATTTAACCTGCCTTTCTCCATGACATATGATATGGAGTCTGTCCATATGATCTTGATGAGATTTTGGAAAAACAAGGTCCACCACATAAAGATACTCACTAAGACCTGAAGATGAATTCAGTTCCAACAATACAGCGATTCTTTACTTGCTGATTATTTCATATCTCCTTTCAAACCCTGTTTTATATGGTTGTTGAAATTATCTGTAATTTGACATTTGACTGGGGCATTTGATTATTCTCTCATATGTACTAATAAGCGTGGATTTGTTTTCTGTGTTGAGAAAGTTTTTTTTTTTTTGTGGTAATCCATTTGTTTACTTTTAGAAGGTCTGATAAAACTTGACATTAGATCTTGACATCTACATGAAGAAAGAGTGGTATTTGAGGTAAGTCAAATGTTAGTTCGTTTAGGAAGATTGAGAATAATGTGGGAGAAGAGCAAGTGTTTACCTCCTTGGAACTCCTTATCGAGTGTTAATAGTTAGAAATAGGTTTTAAGACAATTTTTCACTCTAAAGAATCTGCTAGTGAGTTAATCCTTAAATGACTGAGTGGTTTGTGGCTATATGTCAATAAAATGTAATAGCAGAACTGAGTGATCAACCATGACAATTGGTTAAGCCAATAAAAAATCTACACTTAGGTTAACACTACCTTTGCTGATTATGAAATCATTAATTTGGATCTACATTCAGTCATGGTATTTCCTCCTTACAAGAATCCATGTTGCTTGTTTAAGGAAAGTGGTATTTTTGGAGGTAGGCAGTTTGTTGACTGCAAATAAATGCTTTGAGAATGTTTTGTAGTCTGGACAGGACATAGATGGACTGGCATGAGCTGGTACTGCACAGTTTTGTTTTCTTTGGGACTGGAATGACAAGAACTGACTTCCATACTGAGAACATAGTGTTATTTGTGAAGCAAGGGTTATAAATTTAGACTGCAGGGTTAAGTAAATAGTCTTTACAATGGCATAGAAATCATGTGCATAGACTCCTGGAAACTAGGTGTAGTAGTCCAGAGGGATTTGTTCTTGTAGGAGCTTGCTGGCAGAACTGGAATGGTGCTAGGGATTTCAAGGAAATTATGTTTCCATCATCAGCTATAACATCAGGGTTTGAGCAGTGTGGAAAAGGATAAGATTGAAGACATAAAACGTAAAAATCAGGTTCTCTTGTGGGCATCTTGGAGCTCCCCATGAATGATTGAGGAGATGTATCTTTTCTAGACTGTGTGGAAGCCATTAGTATTGGGCTTGGAACCTAGAAAGGGTATGTATGTAAAAATCACACAGACACAAAAACACAAACATGCATATACAAACACACATGTACACTCTTATTCACTCCCATATGTGTACACAAACCATTGGGGTTTAAGGAGACTAACCATGGTAAAATTGCTGCGGTTCCACCAAATATTTCAGAATACAGAAGCTGCAAGTGTTCCTGTTTTTGTTTCATTATTATTAATCCACTCATATTTTATACGCCTGTTTATTTTTTTTCTTGTGACTTAGTATAATTATCCTGCCATCATTTCAGTTTACTAAGATACAATCACAAAAGTACATCATATTGCATTGTTACTTTAAAATGTATTATACAGTATGGTATAATACATTTTTTCTGTTATATTCCATGACTCTGTATTGTTTTATAACTCTCAACAAGTGTAATTATTAACTGTAAATTGTAATTTTGTACTAGCACTTTTCTCTCCAGGCCTTTGCTAAAAAAGGGCCCATTTGGACTAACTTGGTAAACAGAAGACAATAACTAAACAAATAAATAGCATGTAAGTTGTTTCCTGTACTTCATGGTTGCTTACTGCTTACTTGTGTCAGAAAACATGTAGTTGTTGGCAACAACTGCTTTACATACTAACTGGATAACAGTGGTAGGTCCCACAAACAACAGCTGAAAGGATTTTGTCTGGAATTGAGTCATGCATTCAGACAAATTGTAAAACATAAATCAAGCTGCATGTTTTGTAAGTGTTTGCTGTTTCTTCAGAATATCATAAAATTGAATAAAGTATGACTGCAGCATTTACTTTTACTTTAGGAAGTGTGTCTTACCAAAACATTATACAAACAAGATACCAGAGACAATAAAATACCTTTAATTATCTTCATAAATGATGCTCACTCTTCCTATTGGTTAATGTCCCAGCTCACTAGGTCATTTTTTTTCACCTTGCAGAACGGGTGGAGGCACCAGACATACACATTGATGAAAAAGGGAATAAAATCAGTTGTACCAGAAAAAACAGCAACTATAAATACATATTGTGTATTCTGTATCAAAATGGTCACCAAGTGCAAGATACTGGTAAACAATACAATGATAAACATACTGAGAAGGCTTCCTTTACTGTCCCTGATCTTCCTGATGAGACTTTATTTAAATGTTTGTGTTATACAACTGGAGAAAGGTGGACACGTACCAGCTCTGCTATAACTAAAGCAGGAAAATGTAAGTAACGTGTTAACTGGCTTTGTTGTTTCTTATTAAACTATGTTCTTGAAGTCTATAAAGCTGTGAATGATGTACATTTCATAAATTAATGACAAGCTGTAGCACAAATGACTTACAGAAGAAAGAACATAATGTAAGCAAAGGGGGAAAGAAATTAAAAAAAAACATAGAGGGTCTTGTCTTAGTGATCTTAATGTGGTTAATATCTCTTTTTGCATTCCAGCTTCACTGACCTAAATTTGTAAAGACCATAATCAGTTTGTCATTTCGTACTACCATAATCAGTTTGTCATTTCGTACTACCTAATTACTGGGCATATGTTTGAATTTCTGATAATATCCATCCATTGATAACACACTTTTATTGGCTAGATGCTGTACAGATAAATAGTTGATCTTAAAATGCTTTATATCCTTTCATTTGAAGACACCCACCCAACTGTGATTGCTGACCAGTGCTTATAATTCTTTGTGGGGTAACTCCATTTGTTGACATTCCAACAGAATTTTACGTTGGAAGAAGTTACTGACAGTATGATAACATCAAAATAATAATGATCATTTTGAGATTATAAAATTGGCAGACACCTCAGCGATACACACACTGGAGTTGAATATGCAGGCTTTCCATGAGCTGGCTTGCTTTTCTTTATTTGTGTTTAATTCATACAATGTTTATCAGTGTTTGTGTGTGTTGTTTGTGTGTGTATAAAAGCAGGAACCCCAGATATAAAGATTGGTAACTTGTCCAGTGGTGTTAGCTTTGGTCATACAATCAAACATGGTTTTCTTTTTCTAAGTTTTTATGTTTTTATTATAGCACAACCTCGCTTCTTTAAACTTGAGCTTAAAAGGAGTTACATTGACTGACAGACAGAATGAAAAGGTATTTGCACAAATAGTGGTTTTATCAGTGACTTCCTCAATGAGCTATTACAGCACTTAATTCTGAATAACAAAACAGCTCCATGAAAGCCAGATTCCATGCATTAACCAGCGATTGGCTTAGAATAGTGGAAATCTATTTTTATCATAGCAACATTCCTCACAGAGTGGGTATTATATATAATAGTGATCATGGGCAGGCCATATTATTTCCAATGCATGAATGAATTATTGCAAGATGCAAAGACTTATAAGATTATAGATGTCAATGTGATAAATGAAATCAGGGACAACATGTTAAACATGTTAATGGAAAGTTTTAATAATGAAACTATAACCAAAGATTTGTTAAGATGTTTTATGGTAGAGCAACCACTTATTCCATCTCTACAAGGACTACTTAAGATCCATAAAGATCCCTATGCCCCACCATTTAGACCTATAGTAGCTGCTGAGGGATGGTTAACAGAGCCACTATCCATTCATGTGGATAAGCAACCAAAACCTACAGGCTCATTACTATATTTTACAGGATAGTAAACAATTCTTACAGGAATTATATTACTTCACCAAAGGTGATGTGAATGGGATAACAGGCAATGTGTTGCTAGTGACCATGGATGTGATATCACTGTTCACAGTGATACCCAACAGAGATTGACTAAGAACAGTGAAACGTTTTTTGACAAAAAAGGGGATGTGTTCTACTGGACAGATCAATGTATTATGTGCCTTGATAGGAATGAATTTAGAAAGCAATGTATTTATCTTTGATGAGAAATACTACTCGCAAGTATCTGGTGTGGCCATGGGTACTCCATGCACCAGCAGCTACGCCAAGATGGTTATGGCGGAGTGGGGATTGGCATGCATGCTACCACATCCTCTAGTAAGGTCATGTTTGCAGTTTTACAGATGCTTTGTAGATGACCTTTTCATTTTATGGAAAGGGAGTGTAACTCAGCTTAAGAATTTTCCACATGACATTAACACCACCAATTAATTTTTAAAGTTCACCTTGAAATATTCAGATGGAAATATTGAATTTGTAGATGTTGAGATTAACATTGACACACTAGGGCACCTATATTCTGATAGATTTAGGAAGACTTGTCAACGTGCAGCCTATGTCCATAGGACAAGTATGCACCCCCACCCACACACACACATTTTCAATAATGTTGTCAAGGGCCAAGCAAAGAGATGATCCAGACTTGCAGACAGAGATAGTATGAGAATTAAATTATTAAACTAGAAAAAGATTTTGTCAACAGGGGTTATAACAAGTAACAGGTCAGGCAGGTCTGCAAGCTACAAAATGTATGAGAAATTGTAGAGCTAAACCTTATTTTTCAGCCCATAGGGCATCTGGTAATACTAAGACATTTGATAGTAAAAGAAGTGCTCCCCTGTGTCTTACTAACACTAGAATAGCAAAGTATTACATGATATTTTTGTTAGGAATTGGCATATCCTTCTGTTAGATCATAAAGTGGCAGAGCTAGTGGGAAACAGACTATGGATGGTATATAAGAACACAAAGAACTTGAGGCGTAGGTTATGTTATTCGAAGATGGACTCACAGTTAGTTCCTATACCTAAGAGTATGGGTACAGTTAAATGTGGTCAATGCAATTTTTGTGAATATATCCAAGAAGGGACAGAGTTTATACATCCTGACACTGGTAGATCTTATGTGTTAGAGACAGATGCCAACTGTAACTCTAGGAATTTAGCCTGCCATGCCCGTTGTTGCACTTGTGCTTCATTCTATATCGAGAAAACAAATAGAAGGTTAAGGGAGAGAATATGGGACCAGGTGTATTGCTTGAGGAGGGGGCATGTATATAGTGCTGTAGCCAAGCACATTTTGGAACTAGGCAGTCAGCACCATTTTAAGTTCAGTGTCTTGGAGATTTTGCACAAAAAATATCAGGTTAGGGAACATTAATAACATCACTGAAGAGTGAGAATTAAAATGGATAATAAAATTTAGTGCACATCTGGGGAAGGGATTCAATGACCACCTAACTATCACACCAAAGCTGAAAAATAAAAAATAAGGAAATAAGGTGAAATAGTGCAGAATACTATGTCTTAGTATTTTTATTATTAATGCATTTTTATTGCCTGTATTTTCATTGCCTGTATTTTTAATGTCTGTATTTTCTCTATGTAACTTGGCAATGAATGGGTTACTTGTTGCTAATTAGAAATGACTAGTGATAAGCTGTTTTAAATCTATGGGAGGTTATAAGTATGAGTTTCATGGCTGTTTTTATCAGTAAGGTCTGAGGAAGCAAACTTACTGTTTGTGAAAGCACTTACCTAATAAACATTTTTAAGAAAGACTGTGGATTTTGACCATTTGGAGACTCTGCTGTGAGCTGCTGGAAGTGGATTTTGCTGTTATAGATATATATATATATATATATATATATATATATATATATATATATATGGGTCTATCTTACTACGTCGACAAGTCAGAACGCCGACAGCGAGAACACCGACGCCAGAAGATCGAAAACGGAGAAGACCGACAGATCAAAACCCCGACGCTGAGAACATCGACATGGGAAAAGGCTGTGTATGTACGGTGTGCAGTGACGGACGTTAGGGTGCAGTAAGGTAAGTGTCGACTGTGATAGTTTGTGGGTTAGGCGGGTTAAGTGAGTTAGGGTTAGGTAGCTGGCTAGGTAAGTGTGCGACTGTGATAGTTTGTGGGTTAGGCGGGTTAAGTGAGTTAGGGTTAGGGCTGGCTAGGTAAGTGTCGACTGTGATAGTTTGTGGGTTAGGGCGGGTTAAGTGAGTTAGGGTTAGGCGGGCTAGGTAAGTGTGCGACTGTGATAGTTTGTGGGTTAGGGGCGGTTAAGTGAGTTAGGGTTAGGCGGGTTAGGTGAGTGTGCGATAGTGGCGGACCTTAGGGTTAGGGTTTGGGTTAAGGTTGTAGGTAGTTGTGTATGTGAGGTTTAGTGTTGGTTTGTAAGGATTTTGGTGTGCTTGTGTTGTGTGTGTGCTTTTTGGACCGGGGATTTGTTTTGTTTGTTGCTTGTCGGGATTATGGTGTCGGGCATGTGAGGTTTCGTGTTTGTGAAATGTCGGTTATGTGGTGTCGGTGATTTTGTTGTCGGCGTTTTGACTTGTCGACGTAGTAAGATAGATCCATATATATATATCCATCTGATACATAAAATAGTTATTTTTATTTATCCTACATATAAGGGGATCAAGAAAATATTTGTGAGCTCAACTGCCTTTTGAATGTACATTGACATAGAAATCTAGTGTTTGTCAGTATAGCATATGTAAAGAGTCTAGTTATAATCTGAAACAAAAATAAATAAACAAACAAATAAATACATATTCTTAATAATGAAAACACTGATCATGTGTATATTAAGGATAAGTTTGCATACAGTCTGTTATGCTTTGAGCAAGGGAAGTTTGCCATTTTATTTGGCTTTTAAGGTGGAATGCATTTATTTACACATTTTTTTAATCATACTACATTTAAAGTTCAATGTGTTGACATAACTAGGTTTCAAAAATGATAATTTTTATAAAGTCAAAACTTTGCAGATATCTACAATAAACATGCAGGTGAAGATTGTTGCAGTACAATCACTGCTCCTCAATAAGTGAGGCTTATTCTGACCTGATAGGTTCTTAGGTGTAGAATGTGGTATCTGTTTGTTATGGTATTCTGAGGAAGTTTTTATTAAAAAAACGAAAGCGCTAAATCAACATAGTGTGGATTCCGTCTTGTCTTTCCTTTCTGAGGCTTTTGGTTAGGTGTAGAATGTGTGTGTGTGTGTGTGTGTGTGTGTGTGTGTGTGTGTGTGTGTGTGTGTGTGTGTGTGTGTGTGTGTGTGTGTGTGTGTGTGTGTGTGTGTGTGTGTGTGTGTGTGTGTGTGTGTGTGTGTGTGTGTGTGTGGTTTGTACCTTTAAGAACCATTTCCAAGGACTGAATTTGCATATATAAATAGCAGGCACATTCTATCGTTGATGCCATTTTGACAGTGCAGCCAGAGAGTGAGCATGTATGACAGAAACGTTTAGTCTCTTTATAAGTTTATCTAAGTTAAAGTTATTTGCCTCAATCCTGATGTGTTTGTACATAATAAAGCTGCTTGAACAAAGCCCATGAATGTTCATCTGTTTCATCCTGACATGACGAACGACATGGTGTCAGAACCGGGATACCAGAGACTGCTTTTCAGAGATAGGAGGTGCAGAATTGACAGTGAAGGCAGAATAACAGAAAGGAGAGCAAAAAAGGTCCAGAAACAAGCTAAAGGTAATGAAAACTTGCATGAACAATTATTTTGTTAAAAAAAATAAAACGAAGAATTACAAGGGCACAAAATGCATTACTAAGCAAACGAATAGCACAGAAACGTTTATTAAGCAAACAAAAGCCATAAAAAGTTTACTAGTTATGGAAAATGTCCAAAATTAAAATATTTGATAAAATGATTATCAGAAAAGCACAATGGAGGTTCAAAGCCACCTGAGAAATACTAAACGAGCATGTTTAGAGTAAAACAAGCACAAGAAAAGAGATTAAAAGGGCAAAACAAATATAATAAATAGCAGAAAGAGCACACTAAGCATAAATAAAGCAAGGCAACTGCATATTTTTTGGCAAATTACCAGTATTTTGGCATAAACAGTTATTTTGTGTTAACTAACGCTCTGAACAGCATAACTAGAGTTATAGCTAGTTATTCAAAGTATCGCAAAGTGTGTAAAAGTGATTACAGTATGTGTTTATTGCTGCACATTTATTCTGAAGAGTTTATTGTGTGCAATGTGCAACTATTTCATGAAGTGCAGCCAAATACAGCCATTTTGAAAAGTTGCTGGGGGGATTCAGTAATCCTCCGTGTAAGACTAACTAAGTCTTACTCGGAAACAGCAGCCTAAGAGTGTGACATCAGCGCACCATGCATATTCATGAGGGCACACTGACTCAACTCCAAGGCTAACACGGAGAGTGTAGGAGTGCAGGGGCCGTGTCAAACTGCTGAGCAGTCCAAATATCCATGCCTCTGCAAGTGCCTAAATCTGCAAATGTCAGCAGATATGAGCGAGTCCGCTCAAATGTGTATACCCCCAACACTACACTCCCCCACATTCAAAACCCCTGTACAAATGAAATAAAATGTAAAACGGTGTTTTTTTATTATTCCCGATAAAGCTGCCCGTATTTGCGCATGTGTGCATGTGCCCATTGCTTAGCTACAGTTAGCAGGTTAGACATCGAAGAGGATAATAAACCACTTATATGCAAATTAAGCCAAATAGCAATAGCATAGTGGTAGAGCCTTCGCCCGAAGAGGAGGCATTCCCGGTTCGAGTCCCACCACTCCCCTTTCCATTTTCTGTAGGAAATCTGTGCATAAAAATAATTCCTGACATTTACCTTTTAAATTTTATTAAAATGCATTGAAATGGCCTATGTAGTAGTGAACGATATTTTAAATATATATAAAAAGGTGAAACGGTCATGCATACTAATGAATGCATAAGTAACCTATCTTAAGCAATGTGAAGCACTGCTAAGCAACATTTACCAGTATTAAGCACATTTAAGAATAATTGCCCATAGCTAAGCACTGGTTTAACTAGTGTAATGGCTTTGCGCGTAGCTGCGCATCACTCCAACTAGCGCAAACAAAACATATTTCTGCGAAGCTATGCACCGCGCTAACTAGCACAAAGTCGAGCAATATCGGGCAACGTAGAGGAACGTTGGACAAAGTTGAGCAAAGTCAGCTAAACACAGCCACACCTCCTAGCCAGTCAGGCCAGTAGTAAAATTAAAAGCAATGACAGGCCTCGAACCCGGGATACTGTGCACCATAACCACAGTACTGAACCACTAAGCCGTGACAGCTTTTGCTGTTCATGCAGTGTCAACATACATATACATAGTAATGAAAGTTTTCTCAGTGCTAAGCAGGTGTGCACTCAGATGAGAATTTTCAAAACCGGCCAATCACAAATAAGTGCGGGAAATGAGGAATATTTAAGCTCCATAGGTGTGAATAATCAGCATAACTGGTTGTAGCATCCATCTGCAGTCAAAATGGCCAGTGCTGGAGAGGGCTCTCATTTTCAAGTGCAATGGTGGGGCATTGAGTAGTCAAAACTGATGGTTTGGCTCCTCGTCCATCATCATGATGCAAGACTCCTGCAGGGCCAGTTCCAAGGCAGTGAGTACAAAGCAGAAGCCTGGAACCATCTAGCACATGATCTCACCAGTGCCACAGGCATCCCTCGGACTGGTGAGCAGGTCAGACACCACCATGCAGACCTGAAGAGACGGAAGCAGGACCAACTGAACCAATGGATACAGGAGGCCCGTGGAAATGAAAATGCCCCACTACTGAGTAGGTAGCCATGAAATGGAGTATGTAAGAATTGCTATTGTAGTCTATATAATGGACAGGTATGTCTCAATATCTCTTCATTTACTTCACAGCTGCAGGTGTCCGTGCTGTGAACCAGCAAGGCTATTCAGATAGGTTGCTAAGGCTGCGCCACCAGGCAGGTTAGTAATTATTCTGCGTGTATTGTTATATAAAATAAGTGACAGAGCCTGAAAAAAAGTGTTGTAGCCCAATAATAAGGGCAGAATAAGCCCTGAATAATTTCTCTGCATGTACTGTTATATAAAATAAGTGAGAGAGCCTGAAAATGAGTGTTGTAACCCATTAATAAAGGTATAATACATCTTGAATAAGTCCTCTGCATGCACTGTAATATCAAATAAATGAGAGAGCCTCTAGAAAAGTGTGTATTGTAATTAATAAAGGTATAATTCCTGGAGTGTGTCTGTGTCACTTACTTCGAAATGTTGTTGTACTCTTGCATTATATAAATAGTACTGTTGTATTAAGCGCTGTCAACCCACACTTGGCCAGGCCCATATAAAGTGGATGAAGGGAGTGCCAGTAGCTGTGAAGCATATATACAGTCCTCAACTGTTGGTTAATGGCTGGCATGCATAGGTAAATCTGGCACACAGGTAGCTTGTTAATGTGTTCCCCAGAAATGTCAGTGTGCTGCTAAAAATGTAGGGGGCTGTAGAAATATAACTGATAATGTCACCTGAACACATCCAGATATGTAGATTTTTTTAATTTATTTTATTTTACATTTGTTGACCGGGCTAGTCTAACTGGATACATGTCCATTTTCAGTAGAGGCCCGGGGAGAAAAGCTCCAAGCAGCAATAATGACAACAATGCAGTAAAATTAAAATTAAAATTGGTGCAATGTTTACATTAAAAGATAGGGTTAAGCAGAGTTATTTAAAATATATAAATACATAGCAGTAACATCTGCATCCCGGACAGTTTGTATGTCAGATACAGGTCAGGTATATAAGGAACTAGCCAAACCCATTACACAACTTAATGCACGTTGCCTAGTGTAATAATACATGTAGGGGATATACACCTGCAGTCAATAGGAATGTAGTGTAAACTATAAGTACATATAAGATGTTAATGGCGGTATCTTTTTACACCCTACTGTATGTGCATAAACAATGCAATTCCACACCTCAATGGGTATGTCTAATCTCAAAACATTTGTTGGGACATATGTCCTATTGTTTTATAAATATGTGCATTTACTTTGATGCATGTGCCCTGTTCAAACACCACAGTCTTGGTGGCCTGTTGCCACCAATCAATCCTGCATGCTGTTGGAATGTCCACTGTTGTTCTATATATGCATGTGTTATGCTTGTTGTTCAACTGTTGGAACTCTGGTGTGTTTGGTTAATGGGAATATTACTGCATGCTGTTACAACTAATTTCGAATGCTGTTGGCTGTTACCAATCCATATTGTCATTAAATCCTACTAAACATAGAATGTATGAGAAGGCAGGTCCCAGTGGTCTTACCTGTCCCACCTCAGCTGGCTATGGCACCTGGCACCAGCAGGTCAGGTGCCCAGCCCGGGACCTCCTCCTCCATTGGTTCTGTGCCACCTTCAGGTGGAAGCGCTGCAGGGGATGGGGCTTGTCCCCCCCATGCAAGCGTGGCTGGAGGAGGGCCACCTATCACCCTCCAAACAGTCCGGGCTGTGGTGCATAGGGAGATCCAGCATTCAGTCGCTGATCCTCTACGCCAGCTCGAGGCAAGAGTGGTGCGACTCATGGGTGAGCCTGCCTGCCCTTCCTACACAGCCCCCAGCACAGTCACCCTCTGGGCTGTGAAGGTGCAGTGGTGACTGCACATGGGTGGGGATCTCAGTTCCACTGTTGCCATCTGTGGGTTCATGGGCTTGTGATTTCCAAACATCCTTCCCCATCAGTGGTGTTCACCCACCACATGTGTCATATTTTGTCCCTGTATGCATCTTGTTTGTCTTGTCTGTGTACCTCCCCAACCTACCTCCCCAAATATACCTACTTCCCCTACCCCACATTCCACTCTCACCTGAAAAAAAAAATGGGCAATCTGCTCCCACAAAAAAATTATGCCCCATAAATAGCTGCCCATTTTGCACACATGTCCGCTGGACACACAAACTGAAATTTAATTGGCAGTACAACATACATTGTTGTTCTCACCCCTCTCTCAGGGGTTGAAGGTTTCAAAATTCCCTCCAAATTCCTAGTATATGCACAGCTGTTGCTGTTAAAGAAATGGGCAGCTATGGACCTTCCCTACACCTGTCCTGCACATCCCTAGCTGTTTTCCCTACTGTCTTACCCTCTTTGTGCCCCTTTTTCACCACTTTCCTATCACCCCATTTTCTTTTCTTTCAAAGAAATTAGTGCGGGGTTAGCGGTAGTAAGCACTTTTAAGCAGTCGTTAGCAGGTTTGTGCGAGTGTGCGCATGTGTGCGCTTAGCTAAGTATTGCTAAGCATCATGCAATCCCACGCAAACCCGCTTACAACTACTTAAAAGTGCCTTAGTCGACCTGCATGTGAGGGCCCTTGTTCTGCTTAGCAGCAAAATAAAACACCACTATCAGTCTCGAACCCCAGACCTTGGACACAATAAACTGCATGAAGTACCACTAAGCCACAGTAGACATATAGCAGGTTGTTGCTGAAATATATATATCATGCATCAGAATGAGTGAATGTAAAGGAAAGATAAGAATGCCATAACACAAAACCTGTTCTGTGGAACTTTACCAGCAGTTGTTGTGGAATTGCATTACATGACTGTGATAACAGAACCAGCCATTCTAGCAGTAAATAATGTTACAGCAGCACTTTACAACCCCCACACAGTATCATAGCAGGACAATCCCCACCTAAATGTACAAAATACCTGTGTGTTCAGGGTCCAGCAAGGATGTAGGTAGGCATACCCAGTACTGGAATTGTCCAGTTTTCATGAGCATCCTGTGATAATGTCAACAAAATAAAAAGCACAAACTGTGCAGAAGTGAGTACATTAATATCCACAGTATAGCAGTTCCCAAACAGTTCATGTGTCAAATGAAAACATCTCAATAACTATGTATGTATGGCAGCTAATTGTATAAGTAGAAAAGAAACTACATACTCCCATGTATCTTGTGTTAGCATTTGTAGGGGTGAGTAAAATTCTACACTGTCAACTGTGTACTGGAAGTGGCAACATTCAGGTCTGAGTAAAACATTCAAATCATGGGTTACACCCCTAGCAACAGTTAGAAGAAGTATACCAACCTTCTGACTTACACAACGGTATCCACAGCAAACAAGCATGGTCCCCACTTTGGAAATCTGAAAGGGCTATGCCTACCTGACTTAGCAATTTATAGCACTGGGTTGCTATGACAGTGAGTACTGCAAGTACCACACAGCAGGCTGCATGCAATTGCCAAATGGTGGCCACCAATTGGTACAGAGGCCATCACATGCACATGTGCAGATACCTATAAAAGCAGTCTGTACTTGCTGTCCACACATGCAATCATTTTATTGCAGGTACAGAGGGAGAGCGAGAGACACGCAGAGGCAGACAACAGCTGCAGCAGAAATAATGAAAAAAGATCCAAAGAAAATATATTGAAATAAAAAGTAATATATTGAAAAAAAAAGATAACAAAAAGAATATATTGAAAACAAAATAATATACTGAAAATAAAAAAATTATATTGAAAAAAATATATTGAAAAAAAATATATAAAAATATATATATTGAAATAAAAAATATATTGAAAATATATATATTGAAACAAAAATATATATTGAAATATATATATATATATATATATATATATATATATATATATATATATATATTGAAAATTAAATAATATATTGAAAAGAAAAAGTATATTAAAAAACAAATATACCTTGAAAATTTTATTCAAGATATACAACAACAAATACAAACACATACAAAGGAAAGGTATGTAACATCAATGTATTTACTGGCATGTAGTAGATGTTTATGAAGAGTACTCTACATAGTTTGAATCATCCATATGTGGCAGAAGTACGTATCAATGCACAGATGCTCTGCATAACTACTGGCATGGACAAATGAGTGTGCAGCTGTGTGCAGTGGGATGTAACTGTGACATATGTAGTTCAGCATTAAATGTCAAACATCTGATCCATGTTATCTGTGTTCTGTACAGCAATGTGTACAATGTCTGTTTGGGGGAGCAGCCCATACGGTTATGTAAACATGGATGTGACAGAGTAACAAATGCATGATAGCCATATTAACGTGTAGCTTAGTATTGGCAACAGCTGTACCAGGCTAGTATGCTAACCTAGCATTTGCAGCTATATATACACCCTCTAATATTACTGTGTGCTCACATTTGACACCTGTTCGTGTTGCAGCAAGGCCCAACAGGTCAGCCGTGAGGTACAAGAACTTACAACAGTGTGTACCTTGTGTGTGTATGGCACACACATATGGAGAGATCTGTCTGTGTCAGATATATTAGCATCTGTACATGTGCATAGAGCAAGGGACATACTGCAACTGTTTGTGAAGGGTGGACATATATATGTTGTTGAAGGTTGTTATGTGCATATTTCTATGTAGGTTGTAGTGTGTGGCAAACAAGACAGCATACAGTGCTGGTATATGACATGTGGTGGTTAAACGTTGTGGGCATGATTCATCAGGTCTGCAGTGTTGCAGCCAGTGAGGCCTGCTAAAGCTACATGGGCTGAGAACACCTTCAATGCATTCCGCATGACACTGTGCAATATTATGACATAACTGTATACCTCACAACCTTTGCATAATTGATATCCCCACCATGAAAGTTGGACGGTATATGTGCATATATGTATCTCTATATGTACACCAATGGATGTTTATATGTATGTGTGTATATATATATATATGTATATATATGTGTATATATATATATATATATATATATATATATATATATATATATATATATATATATATATATATATATATATATATATATATATATATATATATATATATATATATGTATATATATATATATATATATATATATATATATATATATATATATATACAGAGAGAGAAAGATAGAAAGAGAAGAAAGAGACAGGGTCATATTTACTGCAACAGATGCCTGGTGACAATGCCATGGACTCATGCTCAATGTTGACACTGCATTGGCATCTCTTCTTGCCAAAACTCTGTACCCATTAACTACCACATAGGTGGTAGTCTACTTAACACTGAAGGTGTGATAAGAGACCATGGGACACAGGTGGACAGTAGTCTCCCCCCTGATGATCACAGTGCCACACTAGTCATGTCATCTGTCTATGTGGCACACGTCATCACAAAAGGTGTGTCATCCAGGGAAATATAGGTCAGTGTTCCCCTCTACTCATCAACCATAAAGTCCATTATAGAATACAATGCCCCATGTCGTATGTACCTCACAAGGCATCTACAGCAACTGGAAATGACACAGACATACCTCACAAAGAGTAATACTGGGCTCAAACAGATGCCCTATGCAGACTGTCTCACAAACCCACAACTAGACTGTGTCGCATACCGCCTACCCAGAGGTGACCTCTGCCTAACATACTAAGCTATGTCAAACCCAGAGCTGTTGGACATGCTCCACGTAAACAGATCACAATCTCTATGGGCTACACGCTCTAGGGACCCAAACCTTTTGACCACAATAAACAGCTCATGCTGGAGCTATAGATTCCTATCTCAGAGACATCCCATACAAACCAACTATCCATAGCAAACAAAGCTCCTAATTAGCAGTCGTCATAAATAATCCTTAAGATTGTATGGGAGATAGTGAATACACCCAGGCAATCACCTCTGTGTTTCTGCTTGACAGGGCCACGTGAAATGTAATTACCTCTGTGTCAAAGGCCAGGGTAGTGTATGGCTAGACTTCTATAGGCCCTAGGGGCAATAGCCTCTTACCTACCTATGAAGTGATACACACCCACATGTACTTGTTGCAATAATTGCTATGTGAGGTTGATTGAGTGTGATGGTGAATGTGTCAGAGTTCGGTATATGTGTGACAGCTTAGTGGGAAACTGTTTCTGTCATGGTATTATGTGTCCTAGCTGTGATCCCAGCAAAAGATGTGTATGCAATTGCTAGGCAGAAAAAGCAGTATGCCATATGGTCTGACGTAGTCCCTTGTTGTCGACTGGGGTATCTCATTGTAGGCTAAAGCAGTACATGTATGCTTAATGAGTGTTACTGCTGGTGAATCCAACTCCTGTATGAACTGTAGTACTACCTGAAGCTGTATGCTTAAACAGCACAGTAGTGTGTACATCCACATTTATTGGAACCACTGTTTTGTGTGTTCCCTGTAGTCTTCACAGATTACATACCTCAGGCATAAGGTCTTGTAACTACTGACACACAGTACTGTAAGGTACACAGGTAAAGGTCACCTGGGTTGCCATACCTTTGTGTCTGGTATGTAGGCCTGATGTGTGTGTGGGTATGCCTGTACCATGGCCTCAGTCATATATGTGTTACAGGATATAACTGCATATCTAGCAACATGTATAGTCTAGTACAGCAGTATGCCACCTATATTAACGAATGTGCACATATGTTAGGCAGGGGTCTGCCATCAACGACTAGTGTGGTATACTGGTAATACTGTCACTGGACTTTACAATCATTGCAATGGATTACATATTTCATGATGCATTAGCATGATATATACCTCCTTTGGCTAGGTGGTGCATTGTGATGCATACAGTGTGCCATGTACTGTTGTATAGTCTTACATACTGTTTTAACTTTGCTGCTGTGCAAAACATGGTTTGATATATAGAGTGTGCCAGGCACTGTCAGGCAGTTGTGGGTTGAGAACTGATATGTGGTGTTGAAAGTGTGTATCTTCTGACAGCCAATAGGTTGCTATATATGGCAGTTAATTGATATCTGTGCTTTAGAATGTTACGTGTGCCACATGACTTGCTCACACATATTGTTTTATTGTCTTCCAGGGTCATGTCCCACCATCGTAATCCCGCCTATAGCACGGCGGAGGAAGAACAGACCACAGCAAGCCTGGTGCAGCACTATGTCCTGCTGTTCTCCAGAACCAGCCAGGACCAGCATGAGCAGACTGCGCTGTGGCAAGATCTTGTCCGTAGGGTAAATGACATAGGCATGCATAACTGGACATATGAGCAGGTAGGCCATCACTGCAGTGATTTAATTAGACATGTCCGGCAGCATGCGTCTGATATCCGCAGACAACAGCTTGCCACAGGTAAGGGGGGGTAACCATCCATCCCCAGTAGATTAGATAGTAGATGATTTATTGATCAGAGGCAATGGTGAAGCAGAGCATGACAGAAACCTCAAGAAAGTTCTAGACAGAGCACATGAAGCGAACTTAAAGCTCAATCCTCTAAAGTGTAAATTCACACTACCAGAAGTCACATATGTAGGTCATTTGTTTACTAGTACTGGGTTATGACCAGACCCATCCAATAAAGCAGCTATTCTTGAGATGCCCCCTCCAGATAATGTTGAAGCTCTACAACATTTTCTTGGTATGGTTAACTATTGGGGCAAGTTCATATCAGATTTCAGTGAACTGAGAGAACCGTTAAGAGAGGTTGTTGTTGTTGTTGTGTCTTTTGGCTTTTTCCTGGTTAGGGGTCGCCACAGCGGAACTCCGGTCCGCTAATGATTGGCAGTTGATTTTCACGTGCCGAGTTGCCAGCCCTGATGCACAACCTTCAATGAAGGTACACCCATTCACACATGTCTCCATGCAGAAGATGCTCTAGCTGAGAATCGAACTGAACAGCATCTTACTGTGAGGCGACAACGGTACCGCAGCACCACCACCGCAGATCGGTGATGTGTAAAAATGTTGTATGGTCTTGGCTAGAGTAGCACCAGAGAACATTTGATGATCTTAAGCAGAAAATTGCCACTCCACCTACACTAAGATACTATGATGTTAATAGACCAGTTATTCTTTCCTGTGATGCTTAAAATCTTGGTCCTGGCACAGGTATTCTTAAAGAGGGTAGGCCAGTAGCCTATGCATCTAGAACTCTTACACAAACTGAAATGCAATATGCTCAAATCGAGAAGGCGCTTTTGGCAATTGTGTTTGCATGTCCTAAGTTTTATGATTATATTTATGTTCGAGATATCCAGATTGAAACTATCATCAACCCCTAGTTACTATTTTAAAGAAACGTGTGCATTCCGCTCCAGCAAGATTACAAAGAATGATGCTCAAGTTACAAAAGCACAACTTCAAAATGGTCTATACAAAAGGCAAACTTATTTATCTGGCTGATACCTTATCCAGGTCACCCAGAACTACAACAGAAAGGCTTGATGCAGAGAATTTTGACTTTGATGGAATGGAAGTGCGTAATTTTTTGACTACAAGACTTGATGAGCCAAGAGATCATACAAAGACTGATCCTGTTTTGAAAAAGCTCAACCACTACATTCAAGTAGGATGGCCGTCAAAGCAATCCAGTGTACCACCTGAAGTACAAGATTATTTTCCTTACAGAGATGAGATGTTAATGGAAGATGACATAATTTTCAAAGGTCCTAAAGTTGTTGTTCCTGCTTCCTTACAATGTAAATATATCCAGATTATGCATTGTGGCCCCCCAGATTCTGAATCTACCAATCGAAGGGCAAGAGGACTAGTATTTTGGCCTTCTCTAGTAAAAGACATTGACAAAGTACTTTCATCTTATTCAGTATGCAATAGTACTAAACTGCATCTGCAATAGGTGGTAATCCATTAAGTACGGAAGAAGTAATTAGAGATTTGGGGACCAATGTAGATAGTAATCTCTCCTTTGATAATCACATTGCCAAAGTGGTTAGAAAGACCTTCTATATAGCCCACCTTATCACAAAAGGGTTCGCATCTAGATCAAGAGACGTCATTGTGCCCCTCTACTCATCTCTCATCAGGCCCATAATTGAATACAATGCCCCTTTTGGGATACCTTACCCGACACCTGCAGCAACTGGAAAGACTCCAAAAGTACCTCACCAAGAGGATCATGGGCTACAAACAAATGTCCTATGCAGCTCGACTAAAGAAACTCCAGCTCTACTCAGTTGCTTACCCCTACTCAGAGGCGATCTATGCTTGACGTACAAAGCCATGTCAAACCCAGAATTAATGGACATACTCCACCTCAAAAAATCTGAGTCCCTTAGAGCTACACGATCCAGGGACCTAAACCTCGGCACAAAAATAAATAGGACATGCTGGAGGGACAGATTCATTTCCCAGAGGCTCCCCTCACTCTGGAATAGAATCCCAATTCATATTAGACATAGCCCCTCGCTGACCCTCTTCAAGCGAAATCTGGATGCGTGGATGGGAGATCGCAAATTCACCCCTGGGATCTCTTCTGTGTTCCTGCTAGACAGAGGCACAGTAAACTAATCTTAAAAGGGTATCTTCTGTGTCCTACTTTAAAGAGGCACAGTAGGCTAAGCTAATAGGGAGGCGGAAGCCAAATACACTCTGGCTAGGCTTATAAATGCCCTAGGGCAGATAGCCTTGTATCTACCTATGAACCTATGAACCTAAAAAGATCCACTTCAGCTAAGTCAAGTTCCTGAACTACCTTGGACAACAGTAACCACTGACATGTTCAAGTGGAACAACGTCTACTACTGTTTTTACTAAGTTGAAACGTCATTTCTCAGTCCATGGCAGTCCACATAAGCTTATATCTGACAATGGTACTCAATTTGCCGGTCAATTGGTTCAGCAATTTGCAAAATAATGGGACTTTGTACATGCTACCAGTAGTCCTGAATATCCTCAGTCAAATAGTTTAGCTGAACGTGTAGTACAGAGTGCAAAGCAATTACTAGAGAAGTCAAAGCATGACTTTAACAATGCTTTTTTGAACTTACTCAATCTCACAAACATACCCTGTGATAATATAGTTGGCTCACCTGGTCAGAAACTTCTATCCAGGCAAACCAGGACAACCTTGCCAGTTTGTTACAAAAAATGAAGAGATATTCCCTTTTGCTGCGGTGAACTGTCCAATAAATAATCCACAAATCAAAAGACAGCTGACTCACCCAGGCTAACACTGTGCTGAAAAGCAAATAAACTGTCTGTACAATCCAGTGATAAAAGTTCTGTTAAAATCCAGAATTTAATGAAAAGAATAAAATAAAATAAGAACAAAAATGGGAAAATTAAGTCCCTTGTCCAACGATAAGCGCTTTCTAATAGTTCTTCTTCAGATCAGTCTGAAGAAGAACTATTCAAAAGCACTTATCATTGAACAGGGGACTTAATTTTTATAATTTTTGTTCTTATTTTATTCTTTTCATTAAATTCTGGATTTTAACAGAACTTTTATCACTGGATTGTACAGACAGTTTATTTGCTTTTCAGCACAGTGTTAGCCTGGGTGAATCAGCTGTCTTTTGTCAGTTTGTTAAGACCTAAAGCTAAAAACGACAGAGCAATTAAAGCCCAACTATTCAGAAAGCATTCTTTCCAGAAGTCCACTTATGATAAAGTGAGCAGATTTCTTCATTCATTGAAAAAAAGGAGAAACAGTAAGGATACAAACAGTGAAAGGCTTTGACCGGATTAGTCAAGCAACAGGTATATGTGCCGAGCTGAGATACTATTTTGTAAAAGCTAAGGGTGTAGAGTACATCTTCTTCCTGTATCAGAACCAATATCACAGCATTGTTCCTGTGATACAGACTCTTAGACAGAGCAATCCAGAAAATGTTCCTGCTGGAGAACGTGTCTTAAGTCCAATTTCTGTTCCAGATGATGTTCCAGATATCCCTAAGGTTGAACATTCGGCAGAGACTGTTCCAGTTCCTAAACATGATTCTAAATTCTATGTCGCATGATTTGGTTGCATCTCTAGACCTAGTGTGAAATCCACAGCAACATGGACATGATTGTATGTATTTAGTTCTGTATAACTGCATGTCAAAGAATTATCTTGTATTTATTGCATGCCAATCAATGTCATCAAGGAAGTATAATTCATTTCTCAAAGAAGGAAGATATAGAATATATGTGTCTGCTGTACCTTTAAGAAGCATTTCCAAGGACTGAACATGCATATATAAATAGCAGGCATGTGCTGGCTTCAGTGCCATTTTGAGAGGGCATTCAAAGAATGAGCATGTATGAGACAAATAGTCAGTCTGTTTACATTGTTTGTTTGTTTATGTCTTTTGGCTTTTTCCCAGTTAGGGGTTGCCACAGCGGAACTCCGGTCCACTAATGATTGGCAGGAGATTTTTACATGCCGAGTTGCCAACCCTGACACTCAACCTTATGCCCATTCATGCATGTCTCCACGCAGAAGACTCTCTAGTTGAGAATCGAACCAGACAGCGTCTTACTGTGAGGCAACAATTCTACCACAGCACCACCACATTGTATACTTTATAATTTATATTGCTTTTATTTCCTCTTATTGTATAACTCTCATTCTCTATAATATTTGTGAAATGTTTTTTTTTCTCTCTGTGAATTAAACTTGGAGCTTTTCTCCCTGGCCTCCACTGAAAATGGCCTCTCCCTGGCCCAGTGGACTTTCCCAGTAATCAAATGCCAATAAATAAGTACATAAATATATAAATAAGTTAAATTTATTTGCCTCAATCCTGATCTGTTTATACATAATAAAGATGCTTGAACAAAGCCGACGCATGTTCATCTATTTCATCCTGACAGGACGAATGACAGTAGGTTCATGGGTGTTTACCAGACTAATAGGTTCATAGGTTTATAGGTTCATAGGTTGGTACTAGGCTATCGGCCCTAGGGCCTATACAAGCCTAGCCATAACAATTACCTGGAAATTTCTTCCCACAATATTTACTTCTCTGGGCCCCTGTCTAGCAGGGCAACTGACATAATCTCCGGGGTGAATTTCTTATCTCCCATCCAATCATCAAAGTTCCTTTTGAAGAGGGCCAAGGAGATGCTCTGCTTGACATGTATGGGCAGTCTATTCCAGAGTATGGGGAGTCTCTGGGTCAGGAACCTATCCCTCCAGCATGTTTTGTTCATTGTGATGACAAGGTTTAGATGCCTGGAGCATGTGACTCTGAGGGATCGGGGATTCTTTAAGTGGAGCATGTCCAACAGCTCAGGGTTTGGCATGGCCTTGTATGTTAAGCAGAGATCGCCTCTGCGAAAATGATATGCCACAGAGTATAGCTGGAGTTTTTTTAGATGGTCAGCATATGTCATGTACTTTAGGCCTGTGATTCTTTTAGTGAGGTATTTCTGTGGCCTTTCCAGCTGTTGCAGATGTCTTGTGAGGTACATACCAAATGGGGCATTATACTGTATAATGGGTCTAATGAGGGATGAGTACAGTGGAACAATGACCTTCTTTTTTCTGGATAAAAAGCCCTTAGTGATGAGGTGTGTCACATAGAAGAATTTCCTGACTGTTGTGGCGATGTCGTTATCGAAAGTGAGACCACTGTCCACCTGTGTCCCTATGTCTCTCATCACACTTTTGATGTTTAGTGTACTGTCACCTATGTGGTAATTCATGGGTACTTGTTTTTTTCCAAAGGGGATAACTATACATTTCTTGGCATTAAGCTTGAGCCCATGACTCTGGCATCAGGCATCTGTTTCTGTAAGGCCCTTTTGTAGAATACCCACATCATTTGGGGATTCAGTAATGGCTCCCAGTTTGCAGTCATCTGCGAACTTTGCTAGCCAGAGTCCCTTAGTGTTGGCCTGTACATCAGAGAAGTAGATACCAAACAAGAGTGGTCCCAGGACTGAACCCTGAGGTACTTCACTTGTCACTTGTCTTGAGCTGGATTTGGAGTCAGCTACTTTCACAGTCTGGGTTCTGTCAGTAAGCCAGTTGGCAACCCATCGAGTGATGTAGGGATTTATGCCCAGCTTAGTAAGTTTATCTATGATTCCAGAGTGAGGGATGGTGTTGAAGGCCTTGGTGAGGTCCAGATAAGCTGTGTGGACCACCTTACCCTCGTCCATAGCTCTGGAGAATGATTCGAGGAAGTCAATCAGGTTCAGGAGACAAGATTGGCCTTCACAAACCCAAACTGGGTGAGGTCCAGTGTTTGAAGGTTGCTAGTGTCTTTGTTTATAAGTTCCATGATAATGTGCTCCATGCCCTTGCAGATCAGGCTTGTCAAACTTATGGGATGGTAGTTCACGGGATCCAAGGTGGATCCCCCCTTGTGGAGTGGCATAATTGTTGCTATGCGCCACTTAGTGGGCATGAAGCCTGAGGTGAGGCTATGATTAAACATGAAACTTAGGTGAGGTGCCAGTTCATTTTGTAGTTCATGTAATACATAGCCTGGGATGACATCTGGTCCCATGGATGCTGTATTCTTAGCTTTGGAGAGTGTGGTTTTTACCTGTGTGGCCATGATTACTGGAATTTGGCAATCTTTTGGTATTGAGATGGGCCATTTAGGGGGTGAGAGGAGGGTGAAGTTGGCACTAAATCTATCTGCCAGGATATTGGCAATATCCTTGGGATCAGTATATTTAATGCCATTCTGTTGTAGCTCAGAGCAGATCTGAGCATTGCCATTTAGATTCTTGACATAACTAAATAATTCCTTGTGGTTGTCTTTGGAATCTTTGGAAATTTTATTTTCATAACTAGCTTTTGAGGATTTTATGAGGGAATTCAGCTTCTTACTGAGGCTGGTGAGGGAGTTTTTTGCATCTTGGGATTTTCCTCTTTTCTGCAACAGTTTCTTCCTTCTGTTGTATAGTTTGTTTATAGCAGGGGACCACCATATTGGGTTCCTTTTTTTGGAGAAGAGCATCTTGGTTCTATTTGGGATGGCACGATTCATGCACGAGTGGATGTGCTCATACAGTGCCTTAGTGTAGGATTCTGCAGTCGAACTTTCAGATCCCGTCTGCATGGGTGTCATGAAGTTTGTCACTTCTGACTTCAGTAGTGTGATATTGGCTTTGGAGAAGTTTTTTACACAGGTTTCCTTAGTGGGGGGTGCGAGTGGGATGTGGATGTCAAGGGTGATTTGCTTATGGTCAGATCTGACCAATGAGGGGGTGACCACTGGTGTGGAGCATCTATCTCCCATGTTGGTAATGACCAGGTGTAGGACATTGGAGCCCCTGGTGGGACAATGGATTAGTTGATCCAGGGCATTGGAATTTATGAATTCCAAGAACCGTTGGGAAAAGGAGTTGGTACCCGAGTAGTTTTCCCAGTTAATGGCAGAGTAGTTGAAATCACCCAGCATTAGGGTGTTTGGTTGTATCTTAATATTTTTCAGTATGTTTAGAAAGGTGTAGTGAGAATCTTGGGGCATGGTGGGGGGTCTGTAGAAAGCTACAGTTTGGATTGCAGTCTTACCTAGTGTTAGTTGCACCTGGAGAATTTCAGATGCATTGTGTTGGGCAACTAGCCTGGAGGTGTGAATATCCTTGGTGAATATGGACACTCCTCCACCTTTAGTGTTTTGGTCTTGATTTTGTGGCCGAAAAGTGTGGTAAGAGTTGTAGCCTGGTATTGCAGGAGTGCTCTCTGGAGATTTGAACCAGGTCTCAGTTACTGCACAAATATCGATGTTCTCCATTTTTAGGAGTGCTTCAAGAGAGTGCATTTTGAGGTTTAGACTTCTAGCATTGAGTAGCATTACCTTCAAATTTTGCATGCTTGTATCTGTTACAGTGGTGGTTTTATCCTTGGAACCTTGCCTAAAAAAGGCACTGTAGGGGTGGCAAGAGCTTTAGCCAATAACCTGAATCCCACAAATGACCACAAGGGCCTTTTTTAAGCCTAGCCATGCATCCCGAATCTTTAACAAGCCTTACTAACAGAATTATAATGGAAAACAAAGTAAATGGCTAAGTAGTTAGAAATGATTTGTTTTCTCAATGTTTTATCCAGCTTATATAGGAAAAATTAAACAAAATATACCTCAGTCTTCCAGATACCTGGTAAAAGTATCTCCGTGGATGTAAATACTTTTTTCTTCCACGTTTATTCCACTGATCAAGGTAAGAACATAGAAAGTAAATATTTTAGTTAAGCTCTGTTGTAGGAATAATGTTAAGCACTACGGAAGAGTCACGAGCAAAAAACAAAAATAATTAACTGTGTGGCAAAAATGTAAAATATCCTTTAGATATCAAGACTTACAACTCAAGATACTTCTCTGATTGAACTGAAGGCAGTCAATAAAATGTCCTGTAAGAAACAAAATAAATTGAACAGCTAGAACTAACTCAGAAAGGATCTTTAAAAATAGTTTCTAAAACCAAATCTTGTTTCAGAACAAGAACTTTCCCAGGAAGCCTAATATTAAAAATGTTCTTTAACATAGAAGCAGTTTTAATCCTAAGAAAAACAAGTTGATAGATGATTCAGTCTCCCTTTATAGAATAGTAAGAATGAATGGGAATGTATGAAAAGTTACCGGATGTTCAGCAATTCTGCCTGAAACCCACAGTGTTTCCATGCAGGCAGAAAGCATTTCTTAGTCCTTAGGTTTCATACTTGTTGCTGTGTTTGTTCCTCTCAAGACAAAATAAATAAATAAAAGAATCAGACCATTAAGTTTGACATTGGAAGTTATGAACTATGCACACAGGAATGGAAAAATAAACTACCCTGATAATATCCTGATCCTTTAGTCAGGATGCTTCAATAAAGGAAAACCTTGCTTACATTAGCCACTAAAGCTCTAAAATCAAAATGTTTTGATTTGCCTTCATGACATATTTTTAAAAGAAAGAGATTAGAGGATTTGTATTAATACTGTATTCACCAGTTTTGGCAATCAACATGCTTTTTTGGTACGAATTTAAGGAAATAGCGTGTGGCAAACTTCCCTTGCTCAAATCAAACAAGTTCATTCAAGTCGAATCCTTATCCAGTGTCCACTGCATCTACTCTCATCACTTGGATATGAATGCAGTGTTCCTGTATTAACATTCAAAATTGTTATCCACCAAGCTTGTTGCATTATGAATGTTGCATTGAAACAATATTTTTACAAACATTTGCTGGTGTACTCCCAATAATATGTTCAGTGAAATTGAGTTTTCATAAGTAACAATGTTTTGAACTATCAGAATGTTTCTAGAAAAATAAACAGATTTCTGAAAACAGATAGTAAAGAGTATTTAATAGAAGCATGAAAGGATGACTGTATTTTGAGCATTGCTCTGAGACAGAAACATCAGTGGCAGAACAATGTCAATGTCTCAAAGAATGCGGTGTTGGTGTTCTCTATGAGATCTGATTTTTGTTAGCTGAAGGTAAATCTTAGGGTATAATGGAAATTAACTATTAAAGTTATGTCATTTAAAAGGCATTCCTAAGAGTAAACAAGGCTGTCATTCGGCTGCATAGCTTCATAGGTTGGTACTAGGCTATCGGCCCTAGGGCCTATACAAGCCTAGCCATAACAATTCCCTGGATATTTCTTCCCACACTATTTACTTCCCTGGACCCCTGTCTAGCAGGGCGACTTACATGATCCCCGGAGGGGAATTTCCTTTCTCCTTGCTCTGAATTCTCAATGGTGGTATGACATAAATGAAATGTTAGGAAAGCAGAATAAGGGCACTGGAAAACCACAAAGGCAACATGAAAGTTATGTCATCATGGGTTCACTTCAGGCTAGGCTATAAGCCCTATTATAAGCCCTAATGTGTTTGGTTTGGCTTTTGGCTTTCGCCATTTTTAAATTAATTTTGCTATACCTTTTTGGTTAGTATAATGTTGCCTCTCTGTCTAACAGACACACAGAAGTCATACCGTAAAAAACCGACGATCTCCCCTTATCAGAGATTTTGAAGAGAAGAGAGTCAATGAGGGACTCTGCCTAACCTGGACTGGGATTTTATTCCAGAGTGAAGGGAGCCTCTGTATTTGGTCTGCTATAAACTTGACAAATATTTTATGAAGCTGATAAATGAGAATATCCATGTAAGCACCCCTAGGATACAAAGTAATCATCTATACCTTTCGAGGCTGCAGTGGAAAGGCAACCTGAAGATTTACTACATTAAATACACAGGTATATCATTTGTTTTCATAGGTTATCCCTCTTTATGACAAGATAGTGAATGAAATAAAAACCTACAACAAAGTAGTGAGGAAATAATCTGTTTACTACCCTGCTACCTCAGCTAGCAGCCTTAAAAGTGTGTGCTTGCTTTTGTACAAGATGGTTAATAATGTCTTTTGCTTACAATATTATTTATTAATCAGTTACATATAACAGTTTTATTGAAACATAATACGTTACATTTATTAGGGTATTGCAGGATTTCCACTACTCCCTTTAACTATTGGTTACAAAACAAATGTCACACTGGGCTGATAAAGCATTGAGATATTTCATTAGGATTGTACACTTCTATTATATAACCCTACTCAGGATCCACTAGCTACAAATATGCAGGAATCTTACACCATTTAATTTTGTCTTTGAAAATTCCTGAGTCTTTTGTTTAGAGAAATAGATATCCACAAAGGTAGAAGAAACTAAAGTCCCACTGTAGTTGTGATGGTTGGGACAGGAGAGGGAGTTTGTTTGGAATCGGCTGAAGGGAAATATCAAAAAGTCTTGTAATTCTCATGGTTATCACCTTTTTCAATGAATGGTATACAACATATCACACTGGTACTTTCTTTATATAAATACCTGTTAAACCTCTGCAGGAATAGTCTATTGTTGCAGAAAAAAGAAGGCTTTTTGGACAGAGTTGAAGACATCTTCTTCTTTCAGCTGTTCCCATTAGGTGTCGTCACCATGGATCATCTGTTTCCATTCCTTCCTGTCCTCAGTATCTTGATCTGTTACACCAATCACCTGCATGTCCTCTCTCACCACATCCATAAACCTTATCTTAGGCCTTCCTCTTTTCCCCTTACCTGGCAGCTCCATCCCTAGCATCCTTCTCCAAATATACACAACATCCCTACTCAGCACATTTCCAAACCAACACAATCTCACCTCTCTGGCTTTGTCACCAAACCATCGAAGCTGAGCTGACCCTCTAATATACTAATTACTAATCCTGTCCATCCTCATCATACCTAATGCAAGTCTTAACATCGTTAACTCTGCTGCCTCCAGATCTGACTCCTGTCTTTTCATCAGTGCCACTGTCTCCAAACCATATAACATAGCTGGTCTCACTACCATCTTGTAGACCTTCCCTTTCACTCTTACTAGTACCAATCTGTCACAAATCACTCCGGACACTCTTCTCCATCCACTCCACCCTACCTGCACTCTCTTCTTCACTTCTTTTCCACACTCACCATTACTCTGAACTGTTGATCCCAAATATTTAAACTCAACCACCTTTGCCAACTGTACTCCCTGTATCCACACCATTCCTCTAGCCTCCCTCTTATTCACACACACATATATTCTGTCTTATTCATGCTGACCTTCATTCCTCTCCTTTCTAGAGCATATCTCCATCTCTCCAGGGTTTCCTTAACCATGTCTGTGCTCTCACTACAGATTACATTATCATCCACAAACATCATAGTCCACAGGGACTCCTGTCTGATCTTGGCTGCCAACCTGTCTATCACCATTGCAAATAAGAAAGGGCTCAGAGCTGATCCATGATGTAATCCCACCTACACCTTGAATGCATTGGTCACTCCTACCTCTGACTTCACCATTGTCACACTACCCTTATACATATCTTGTACCACTCTTATATACTTCCCTGCCACTCCAGACTTCTTCATACAATACCACAACTCCTCTCTAGGCACCCTGTCATATGACTTCTCTAAGTCCACAAAGATACAATGCAGCTCTTTCTGACCTTCTCTATACTTCTCCATCAAAATCCTTAGAGCAAACATCACATCTGTAGTGCTCTTTCCCGGCATGAAACCATACTGCTGCTCACTCCACTACTCTTTCCCATCACTTCATTCTGTGACTGATCAATTTTATCCCTCTGTAGTTACTACAGCTCTGCACATCATCCTTATTCTTAAAAATCAGTACCAAAACACTTCTTCTACACTCCTCAGGCATCCTCTCACTTTCCAAGATTTCATTAACCAATACAGTTAAAAACTACAGTGCCATCAACATATTTGTCAAAAATTCCCTTATATCATTTTTATTTCTAGTTCTTAGATGAGGTAGTGAGATTTCTGGTTAAGCAACAGCATCCAGAAATAAGACAGGGATTAATTTTATTCAGAGTCTTTAGGTAAGAATTCCTATTTAATCATAACTGTATTTTACTCAGGGCCACAAACAAACAGCTGAATTAAGGAAAAGCAAGTATAAGTAAACTTGTCAATGTGTTACCACAAGAAATCTGAACTAAGCCTAAAATAATGGGGGAATAAATGTCCAAATATATGAACAGATTTTGGATATTTCTCTTATAAGATTAGAAACTTGCTAGTATAACAGCATCTGAGCATTTTCTGAATGTTATAAAGTCTGAAACTCAAATATATGTCAATATTTAATGATTTCAGTCCTCAGTGATTTGCCAGGAAAACCACAACTTTTCTGAGGAACAGACCAAAAATATGAGGCAAAAATCTGAACAGCTGAAAAATATGGTTATAAGTAGTATCATATGCAAATTTCAAAGCACAACAAAGAGTGAGAATTTTAACTGCAATTGTAAAGAGTTTCTCAACAATTTGTGTTTTTTCCTCAAAATGCTGAATTTCAAAAAAATGAGCTAGGACTATGACTTGTAATAATAGATTTTGAGGCATAAATTATTTTTCCAACTCTGACATAAACTTTAATTCTATTTTTTTAATGTACAACATTATCGAACACAGTTCCTTAAAAAGGAATGTGGAACATATAAGAAAATACTTTGATAGATGTGCAGAACAAGTGAAAATGATCTGGCAAAAGTCTAGTAAAGCAAACACCATTCACTACATGTTATATATGCCCTAAAGCAGGGCAGGACACATCTGCAGTGTGAAAAACTGCCTTTATAAAACTCATAAAGCACTCATAAATAGGAGAGATAAAACATAATAAGGAGGGGGCAGCAACAGCAGAAGTCAGGGCAATCCTAGTCAGAATGCTATGCTATCAACTACAGTATCTCACTCTAAAGTAACATCTACTGGGCTTCCTCAGTGATCCGCTAAAATTCGATTTATTTTCAATGATCATCCCCAGTGCTATCAATTTACTTAACGGAATATTTCACAGAGTAGGAAAATTCCTCTTAACAGTAAAGGAAATTGGTCATAGTGATCAGTATTGTGAAGAAGTCACAAATAATTTACAAAAACACAGTTTGCGACATTTTCATACTTAAAATCAATGGCAGAGGTTGGATCAGTACATTTTATTCCTCTTTTCTCTTGTGCTGTATTTACCCTGTATGAGCAGATGGAATCAGACACAGAAGTAATATACAGAATCATTACTACCTTTGAAAAGTATGGTTCATTTGCTTGGTAGCTTTAACACAAAATACTGAACACTGCTTTCCATAATGAAAACAGAAAACATGCATTGCTTCTCTTCAGTTTCATCTTTTTTGCAATATTTGATTCTGACATTGCAAGTCAACAAAGTAATTATCTCTTTAAAATAAAATTGGAGCACACATAGAAAAACAAGGTACAAACACAGATAGATGGTGCTAAGGCAGCTGTTGTTTAACTATAAATTAACTTCGAGTATTTCATGAGCTGCCTTCCTAAGGTAGGAGGAAACATCTGAATGTGGTTTATTGGCTATACTAATAATAGTCTGAGGACTGACTAACTGGTATATGTTATAAACTTATGAACCTACAATAGGTGCTTTGACTTTATTTCATGTCTTATTGACTTTGGTATTCAGTAAAAATTCCAAGAAAAATTAAGCCAAGCTATATTTTCTACTGTGTGATACCTTAAACTTCCTGTAATGGAGGCCCATGGGATATAGGCAAATGACCCCTTAAGAATATCAACTATTTCAAGTTAAGTGGCTTCTGAATGTCCATGACTTTTACTTTCATAGTTACATTTAGGACAGTAAAGCCAAAATGTACTAGCTTTGGGCATGCATGTTTTGGCCATTTTATCAACCTCATCAGCACATCATAAGTGGATAGTTTAGGTATACTTTAGAAACTTGACATCTTTAAACCCAACTCATGCCAACAAAAATTAAACTGCCTGCAAAATATTCCAACTAGCATCCAAACCAAAGGGTAAAAAGTCAACCCAGGTAAACCACTCAATAAAAAACTGCAAGAAAAAACAGCCAAGCTAGAGTTCTCACTGTGTAGCACCTTAAACCTCCTGTAATGGAGGCCCTTGTCATTTCAACAAGCCACCAGTTGTTGATAAATGTCCCCAAAATAATATTTAGTCATACCTCTCAATGTCGTAGCATGAAAAGTTTGGACAAAGTTAAAAATAATAGGGACTCAAAGGCCCAAAATTAGGGACAAATTTTAAATATTACTCTTACAAACTTAAAACGGTGCTTGGATAACAGGTATTGGTTTAGCATGCATTTAGTGAAGGGTATGAAGTTTGAAACTCAAATGTCTGTCATTATTTAATGACTGTAGTACTCAATGACTTGCCAGAAAACCGCAAATTTTGTGATGAACAGACCAAAAATTTGAAGTAATATCTTGACATTCTACAAAAAAAATGGAGAGTTGAGAGGTCTATCTTTAGTGGTTACCAGTTCCTTTATATTAGGTGTAATGCAAGAAAGAAATAATGAAAGACAGATTGACTGATCTGGCATGTCTTTGCAAGAAGTTTGAATGTGGTTAAAGGAAAAAGGGTCACATTTTTTCAAACTCCTAAGGAATCAGAACTTCTGCATCTTGTGCATTTAGTGTAATTCCATAGTATGAAAGTTGGCAGGTGATCACTTCCTGAATCTACAATGATATAGAAGATTTTATTTTTTAAAAAATTTCTTTGACGTCACATTAAACGTTAAAAAAAAAAAAAAAAAAAAAAAGAAAACAGAAAAGCATTTTATATATATATATATATATATATATATATATATATATATATATATATATATATATATATATATGTATATCTAGGATGTTTGCTCAAATGAGCAAAAGACCAAAATCCAAACAGCCGGGCATACTTACACGAATGTGCTTTTCACCAAAGAAACACTTTTGTGTAAGAATGCCTGTTGCTGAGGCTGTACTACGGTGTGGGTAAGGGAAATTTGCCTTTTCCCCACTGTAGTGCGGTCTCGGAGGGAGAATATTAAAGTAGGGGGGTGGGGGGGCACAGCCCCCCACATGGGGGGTGCAGAAGCTCCCCTGCTAAAACGTAAATGTGTTTTATTTTTTTTTGTAACACGCTTTAACGAAAGTGCTTTTTCGATAAAAGCGCTTTTGTTAAAGTGTGTTCGGTTATTATGGATTTGGACGTTTGTATATGGAAGTAATTTGCTGTGCAGTTCATGTAAAACATTATAATATAACCATTATTACATTAAATTCAAGTTTGATTTTATACACTATTTTTACAGGCGAAACTTCACAGTTAATTACATGCATCCGCAATATATCAACACCAATAACATTACTTTCCTAGAACTACATTTATGTCACTTGAAACAGTAAACTTATGTTATCTTAATCTTTATTTGCCCTGGCATACTCAAGTATTTACTATCAATCTATATGGATTAACATGTTAATAAATATGACCACAAAGACAGATAAAGTTGGTGAAAAAAAAAGAATAATTTTGAACTGGTTACTGATACTCAGCAAACTTTCCTATGTAGAAATTACACCTGACACCATTAGTGATCAATACCCAGTCTTTGCTTTATGGAAATATAGCAAAATACATAAAAACATCTTGTATAAAATTATTCAGTATAACCACAAATTTAATAAGGAAGCCATCTGGTATATCCTTAAGTATAGCGAACGGGAAACATTAAGAAAAAAATCTGTCTTTAGATGACACAGAAACAAATCAACAAAAACCTTCCTCTTCTACACTAAGCTCCTTAGCAATTCAGTGTAAGCAAGTCAAATCAATTTTTTGCACCATGGCTTACATTAGATATAAAAAAAGTAATATGTATTTCAGATAATCAATGGAAACTGACATTTAGAAAAACAAAATAAAAAAATAAACAACCTGCAGCATTATTGGTATTTACAAAACGCTGAGAATATCAAGTTTTCAAAACTTCTTTTAATAATAGGTAGTTTTCCAAACATTGCTATCAACAGTTCAATACGTTATTATTTTTGGGATAAATTTTTATTTTATTTTACAACTACAAATGAAAAAAAAATACCAATTGCATCTGCGTGCAATAGTTGATGTCATGTTTTCTTTCCAGTGAAACTATTAATTTCTAGTTCATAGAACGTTTGCTTTCCAACAAGTTACATTCTACTAGTACTGTTAGAGATGAGTTACATTCTACTAGTACTGTTAGAGATGAGTTACATTCTGCTAGTACTGTTAGAGATGAGTTACATTCTACTAGTACTGTTAGAGATAAGGGTGTATGCTTCTGCCTCTGCATACAAAACACAATATTGAACTTTGGTTTATAAAAAAAAATATTATCTAATACAGTAAAACCCAGCATTCATTTATCGGAAGTGTAATATACTTGGAAATAGTTTTGAAATATGAGGGAGAATGACATGTTTTGAATGTGACTCGTATTGGAAAAACTAATTTATTTTATTTCCATTTGTTTTCTGGGTGAAGGACTGACATCCATGGACTTTCTTCAGAGTCAGCCCAGTAGCGGTGTCTAGTTAAATGACCTGCTCAGAGTCACACAGTTAGGCAATGGAGGCTAATAATAATAATGGAAGATTTCAAAGTGTAATTCTAAAGTACGTTTCTGAGTAGAGGCAAGCAGTCCCATACTCTTATCAAAGGATTTCATTGCGTATACTCAGTTACTTAATATAATTAACTGAAATCTGTTGTACCTCAAAGAAAGGGTATTTTTTCTCATGAAAAGATATGCAATTTGCCTTCACCAATGTTTGCATAGATATTGACTACAGTTGCATAAAATCATCAGAACTGATTATAGTAAATCAGGGTGCAGGAATGCAACCACTTATACTGGAAGTTAGAGAGTTTTTGTCAAATAAAAATGTATGTTTGTAAATCATGTGAGTTCCGTTGTGTGAGACCTTTGATACCATTCCTTACTCTGACATCCTCAAAAAGTTAACCAGATTACATTCTAACCCTTATGTCATTACTTGGATTACAAATTGTTACAGAAAGGCCTCATGAAATTAAGACTGGGAATGCAGTTTCCTTACAAAGATTCATCAAAATGCATTCTGAAAGGCTTGGTACTGGAGTCACTTCTTGTTTTTACTTCTCTGAGTGCTGTAAAAATAGGAGAACATATTACAGTTTACTGTTAAGAATTAACATCAAGCTGCAATTAGAAAGAGAAACAATAGATTACTATTTCTTCTTAAAATGTCCATAATAGCTCTCATGTGCTTCAGAAAAACAACATATTTCAAATGTTTGTATTTTGTCTTTATTGCAGCATACAGCTGCCTAATACTGTGGTAAGATGATGTTTTGCATCCATGTCTATGTATATATATATGCTAGTCTGTTGTATATATATATATATATTTATATATATTTAATTTGTATTGCTTTCTTTTTTGTAAAACATACTATTCTTATTCCTTTCAGTTATCACTGAACCAACAACATCAGCAAGAATAACAACAAAAAGAACAGAAAGCACCATCACCACGACAACAACAACAAATACATCAGATCGAAGTAAATAAGCATGTTTTTCATTACACAATACTTACATTAACATTTGTTTTCATTACTGTTCTGGCAGTTTGTTTGTCTTTTCAGCTTTTCCCAGTTAGGGGCTGCCACAGCGGAACTCCGGTCCGCTAATGATTGGCAGTTGATTTTTATAGTGCCGAGTTGTCAGCCCGACGTCCAACCTTCAGCGAAGGCACGCCCATTCACGCATGTTTTTCGTAGGCCACTCGACCACGGGGAGGACATGCAGACTCCACACAGAAGGCACGCCAGCCCGTCCTGGCAGTGTGAGTAGAAAATGTACACACTCTCTATAAAAATTATATTTATAGCTGGTTTAAAATGTCATACTAATAAATTTACTTAAAGTATTCCAAAGTTCATTCACAAGTTGACAATTTTTGAACTTAGGAATTAAAGTAGTATCTACTTCCCCATGTTGTTAGAGTTGCTTGAACTAATAGAAATGGATCAACATATTGAGATCAATGAAAGAAATAGATTACAGAAAGTAAATACGATAGTGAATGTTAAAAGTCTGATAAAACAAATGAACACAATAATCAAGACTATTAACAAAAATTCCTGTGATATAACACAATTAAATAGGATATACTACTGGGCAACTAAATTAATAACAAATGAAGTCTTACCAAACAATATACAGTAATAGAAGAAAAGAAGGGAAGAAATCAAATATCCTCATGGAAACATCGAATAGAGAATACTATAAAAGTGCCAGGATTACAAGAGTATAAAAGGAGGGAACAGGTCAAAAAATACTTTGAAAAATAAACATGATAAAAGCAATGTGCAGTATCAGAACAGACCAGGATCAATCATACATTATTGCAAGTAATACAATAAAGATATGTGCATAGACAGAAACACTTAGAAGATATGCAATAAAGAAAAAGGAAAATTACAAAATAAGCAAATCATTGAAGACCAATACAATTTATAGAAAATTGGGAAACAAGGCAAAAGGAATAGTAACACCAGCAAAAAAAAAATAGATACCTTTTGGAGAAATATTTATGAAGACCCTGTGGAGCTGTAAGAAGTTCAAATGTACAGGATATGAAATGGGATGAAGTGACAGCTAGGGAAATTGAAACAAAATTAAGAAAAGCTCCTAAATGGAAAACCTCAGGCCAAGATGCAGTACCTAACATCTAGTTAAAAGTATTATCATCTTTACACAAAAAAACATAGCGTTGAGTAAGAAGCACTTGTATGCACATCCCAAAAAGAAACCAACCTAGTTAACAACAGGAAAAATGATACTCATCCTTAAGAGTGAACCTACAAGCCATCATAAAAAACTATAGACCAATAACCTGCCTTCTGAAAATGTGCAAACTATATCTTGGAACTGATGCTGACAGAGTTTATAGTCATTTAGAAGAAAACTCAATCATGGTAAAAGAACAAAATGGTAACAGAAGAAAAGGGATTATTTGTTGCTAAATAAAGTAATAATGAAGAGCTGATAAAGGGGAAGAATGTAAGTATGCCATGAGATAGATTACAAAAAAAGCATTTGATAGCATCCCAGATTCAAAGATATTGGAATGCTTACAGATGTATAAGATACATTACCTTACATTGACTATGGCACTTTCAAACCACTTTGCAATTAGGTCAGGTCAAACGGCAAATTATTATCCCTTGGATAAAAATTCAAAAGGGGGTATTCCAGGGTGATTATTTGTCACGACTGCTCTTTTATTATGCCTTAACCCATTAAGCTGTCTACTTAATAGATTAGGTCTTGGTTATAATTTGGTTTCCACAAAGCATCCAAGTTAGCACTTCTTATCTTCTTTTTGTGGATGTCTTAAACCTGAATAGTTCATCAGATGAGGAGGTGGAATCACAACTGCAAGCAGTTTAAACGTTTTCAGATGATATAACAATGTCATTTTGTCTTGATCAATGTGTAAAAGCAACTTTTAAAGCAGGAGAGCTGCATCACTGAGAAAATATCAATCTGGGACATGAATGTGATAAAAAGGAACTTGAGCAGAAAGAATTATATAAATATTTGGGAACTGATGAAGGATCAGCAATAAAACATGAACTAATGCAAATAAAACTCAATTAGGAATACTTCAGAAAACTAAAACTAATGTTTAAAACAGCCCTCTGACATCCAGAAAGAAAGTCCAAGCTATAAACTAATTTGTTCCTGTTTTAATTTAGTTTGGTGTGATTGAATGGTCTCAAAGCATATTAGATCAGTTTGACAGGAAAACAAGAAAAACACTTCACACTTATCAAATGATATATAAAAATCAGTGTATGTCAAGATTATATATCCCTCATTCTGAAGACTGTATGGGCTTCCTCAAAAATTGATTGCATGTACATATCTGCAATCGTGGTACTGCATACCTGTCTACCAACCTCACCACATTCAAACATAGGGAAAGGTTTAAAACATGAGAAGATGAAGTCTAAGATGAATGAATATCTCAATTAATTTAACAGAAGCATATCAGTGTCAATCAGGAATGAAAATCAAACCAGAAGCAGACAAAAATCAGGCAGCAAGTGAATGTGCCATTAAACATTAGAAATAATGTAAGGAGATGGATCAGATGAGAAGGCTAGAAATGTGGGACAGGTATAGATATTGTGGTAGGTACAGAAAACTCCTGGAACAATCTCATGTTGATTATGATTTAACACAGAAATGGTTTAGCAGAGGTAAATTTAAACCAAAAGATGAGAGCTTAATATTGACAGCCCAGGATAGTGGACTGCATACCCGTTATTTTGCAAAATTCATTGAACATGATGTAGAAACAAACAAATACAGATTCTGTAAAACAGAACTGGAAACAGTCATACATCTTGTTGCTGGGTATGAAAACAAGACAAGTATAGTTTATGTGAAACAGAACTACATCTCATTGTTGGGTATGATGGAAGCTCTTTGTACTGAAAGGTTGAATATTGTGGCAAGACTTTTGCACTGTTTTTTTCACACACTACATTATAGAAGTAGTTGATAAATATTTGACAAAATGAGCCATAGACCATTGTCAACATTTTTAGATTGTCTATTTATTGAATTCTTCTTTCAACTGTAATTACTGTTCATCTGCTTATTTTGTTCGTTTTACTTGTTTGCTGCACTTGAAATGCACTAGCATAAACTATGTTGAGGTTTTTTCTGAATCTAGAACTTTGTGACCTTTGGTTCTTGTAAAACAGTTAATCTTTTGTCTGGAGAGGCCCCTCAGTGCCCTAGTGGCAGGAAGGTAGAGTTTGGACTGATCTAGCTAGAGTTACTGTTGCAGAGCTCTGTTTAGGGCATTTTGATTGGAAAATCTGAACTTTGTCTGTTTCCTGTTTTTGAAGCAGTTTGTGCTTGTTTGCTCAAAGCTGCAGTGAGTTAGGCCTTCTACTCTTGCTCTGCTGTTTTCCAAATATCTGCTGAGAGATTACAAATAATAAGTGCTTATTCTTAACAGTTTTCTGCACTTTCTGATTAACTAAAACAATATTTACTGCTTAGCTGTTTGTTTAAATGGTGCAACTATATTTTATTGCATTTTTAGATTGTCTGCTAATTGAATTCCTCTTACAGCTGTAATTACTGTTCATCTGCTTGTTTTGTTAATTGTAATTGTTTGCTGCATTTGAAAAACACTAGCATAGACTAAGTTCAAGTTTTTGCTGAATCTAGTACAGTTTGTGACATTTGGGGCTTGCAAAACAGTTAATTTTTTATCTGGAGAGGCCCCCCTGTGCCTTTGTGACAGGAAGATACAGTTTGGACTGGTCTAGCTAGAGTTAATGTTGCAGGGCTTTTTTAAAGTGTTTTGTTTCCAGCTTTTTCTGCTGTAAAAAAGGGTGTGTTTGAACTGGTTTGCACCTATTTGCACATCACACAGCATCACACACTACTGCACAGAGGGATTGCAGGTTACAGATACCTGCTGTCTAGCTTCTCAAATATTATCTAAACCAGAGCTCTTCACGGTTAAACTTATTAATACCTTCCCCTGCTGTCTTCCCTCTTCAACTGTTATAGCCAGACCAAGATTAATTCTAGGACCATGAACTGTCAGTTTTCCTCTTTTTCTCCTACCAGCCTGGTTGACATGAGTCTACTGAGGCAGTGTAGCAAATGCCTCATGTACACTGACAGCCCCTACTTCTAAATCATTCCTGTACCATTTGTGAGAGGTGCACCTACATTATGAATCTGGAATCACAGCTATCTCATGCAGTAGATAGCAATACAGAGCAGGTTGTCAGCCCACCTAGCACAACCCATACTCATGACACACAACATACACATAGACCATCATATGCAGAAGTACTCACAAAAAATCTACCTAAACACCACAGACCTCCAAAACACATACATACTAAAATAACCAAAACACCCAAAACACACCCTACACATAATGACACAAGCACAAGTGTCTCACCATCAAAAGCAATAAGGCAACACACATCCACTCAAATATCTTACTCAAAGGAGACTCTATAGTGAGACACACAGACATCCCCCTCACCAGGCTGAACAAAGAGAAAGTTACGCCAGAATTCATCAGATCACACAGGCACTCATGTCTTTCAACAACAGGTACCATTATGATTTGGTCATAGTACATATTGATGTGAACGACTTGAGATGTACCTCCCTGGACTACATGAAGAGAGACATGATTGAGCTCTCTGATTATGTGTGACAGGGAGGTATGTCCCTAGGCTTGAGCAGCATAATACTCTAACCTATGGTGATACCACAATATAAAAAGAAAATCATTGATTTAAATAATTGGCTTAGTTTCTCACGTCATTCTAAGGGGATCCATTTTCTGTTAGCCTGGGATGACATGATCGATAGACCTTGATGCATTTCCAGAGATGGTCTTCATCTGTCATCCCTGGGATTTTGGCCACTGGTAAAGGCTCTTGCTACCCTCATAGTGCATTTTTTAGGCAATGTAACAAGGACAAATTTCCCAACATAAAATTTTCATCAAAAAAACAACCTTAGGGTTATGCTTCTAAATGCTAGAAGTCTTAGCATGAAACTCCACTCACTGGAACTAGTCCTCAACTTGGAAGATGCTGACATCTGTGCAGTCATAGAGACCTGGTTCAAGGCTGTGGAGGGAACCCCAGGCATACCAGGTTACACCTCCTACCACAGGTTCAGACCATGAACAGAAGGCATGAAAACTAAAAGAGGTGATGTATCAGTATTCATTAAAGATAAATACACCTCCAGATTGGATAAACAGTATAATTTCTTGGATACATTTTAGGTGTAAATAACTGTTTGTAGGAAACCTATATAAGTCATTGCCAGCTGCAAGGCCCCCACCATGATTCAAGACATCCACTCTGCCTACTTGGATCTACTGGAATCCATCAATATACATCTGAACACCATGGTTCTGGGTGATTCTAATTATCCATCTATTGGGTAAATTGTTCATGCTCAACCTCACTTGCCCAAAGTTTCCTTGAGTTCATTAACTCTAATGCCCTGGACCAGCTGGTGGAGACCCCAACTAAGGGCACCAAAATCTTGGATCTGGTGCTTACCAATATGGAGGACTGCTGTAGCACCCCTACTGTGAGGTCTTCCCTTGTCATATCTGACCACAAATCAGTCTTATTCAAAGTAACTATAACATCAGACACCCCCCACCCCAACAGCAACTAAACTAAAAAACTTCTCCAAAGCAGATTAATAACCTCTTACAGGATGGCATAAATAGCTTCACTACACCTCCCCCCTCAGATGGAACTGGCAACTATGCCGAGTCCTCCACCAATGCTTTTTACAAACACCTGTATAACTGTATTAATGCTGCCATACCTGATAGGACCAAACCAAGCTCTTCAAGGAAGAGCAAACCTGCATATTGGACAACTGCTATTAACAGGCTTTATAATAAGAGGAATACATTGTTGTCCAAAAGTAAGAAGGAGCATACCCTAAACTGGAAACACTGCTCCTCAGCTTAAGCAAGCAGATAAGACTTCTTGTGAAGTCCTCCAATGTAAACTATGGCTCCAAATTAGCGTCCTCAACTAAGGACAACCATAAGGTGTTCTTTAGTTACATCCATAGTCTAAAAGGTAAGATCCAGATTTGTGCTGAACTGGTAGTCAGTGATACCACATACACTGAGCCTGTGGACATAGCAAACCTGTTAGTTGACAGGTTCTGTGAAAACTTTACTCCCCTGTTCCCACCACACACACTGCATGACATTCCTTCCACCAGCTCCACCTTGTACCTCTCTAAGACCAAAAACACAGCATCTTTGGGACCTGATAACATCCCAGGCTGCATCCTACATGGGGTCCAGCAAGAATTAGCAACACCACTGGGTAATCTTTTCAATCATAGTCTAAGCACCAACTTCATCCCAGCTAAATGGAGAATGGACACTGTTATCCCCTTGCACAAACGTGTTGCTTCCACTGACCCCTGGAACTGTAGACCATCTGCTAGTCATCATGTACTTTATCATCAAACATATAGGTATTCTCCAAACACTTGAACCTACTCAGCTTGGATTTGTCAAAGGCAGAACATGCCTGTTAAACCTGGTGGACTTCTTCAAGACAGTCACCAGAGCCCGGGATGAGTGAAAACTGTGCATACAGCCTACCTGGAATTGGCCAAGGCTTTTGACACTATTCTCCCCACTCAAGCATTATTGACAAACTCACCCTACTAGGCATCAACCCTTATATCTTTAGGTGGGGTGTTAACACTGATAGAACTCATACAGTCAAAATAGTTGAATCCACCTCCAACAGCAGACTCATAACCAGTGGTGTTCCACAGGGATTGGTCCTGGGACATCTACTGTTTGAAATCTATTTATCCAAAGTACAAGCAAAAACTAAAGGTCTGTTGCTGACAAAGTTTGCCAACAACTGCAAAGTGGGAGCAGTCATAGAATCTCCAAATAATGTGAGCATCCTACAAGAGGGTTCCAAGCAAACAAATGACTGGCAACTCAACAGAGCATACTATAGCAAAAAGCAACAGAACCAGATGAAAAATAAAAAATCGTAAAAAGAACATTCTAGAAGCAAACTAATGAAAGCCAATACTTTATTAAAAGGATAAAGCGCTTTTCATCTACAAGTAAAACAAACTTCATCAGAATGATTGTTACCAAAGTCACAGCCCTGAACTCAGTGCAAAAAAATATATATTATCATCCTTTTCAGTAAGAGCAGTTTACCGGATAATTACCACATCAATAGAAACACCCTAAGCATACATTCAGTGGTGTGAGGCCTAGACACACAATAAGGGGATTGCCTCCAGAAAAAAAGGAAGTTATAACCTCCCTGTACTCTTCCCTCATTAGACCAATAATTGAGTACAATGCCCCTTTTGGTATGTACCTTTTCAGGCACCTGCAGCAACTGGACAAATCAAAAAAGTTTCTCACAAGGAGAATTTAAGGTCTTCAGCATCTGTCCTATGTGGATCAGCTGAAATCACTGTAACTTTACTCTGTTTCATGCAGACTACTCAGAGATGATCCCTGACTTGCATATAAGACAATCTCTAACTCTGCTTTATTGGAAATGCTGCATACCCATACGTCCAAAGGGTTACTCGCTCTAAAGACCTTAACCTGGTATGTGGCATTAATAGAACCTGCTGAAGGGGCATATTTGTATCCCAGAGGTTACTGTGGAACATACTCCCAATTCATGCCAATCAAAGGACCTCTTTGGTCTTCTTCAAGTGCAATCTGGATGATTAGATGGGTAACCAAAATTCACCTCAGGAGTTCCAACCGTGTCTCTGCTGGACAGGGGCAATAGGTGCTGATCATGGAAACAAGGGCCAAATTTGGCTAGCCTTGTAAGGGTCCTAGGGCCATTAGCCTAGAAACTTCCTATGATCCAATGATAAAGTTTGGATCACATGGGAATGACCAGTATCAACAAATGAGAAAACGGATACAAGAAAATCAGATGAAGTAGTCTAAGAAAAAAAGACAAAAGTAAGGTTGATGACTTGTTGTTGTTGTATCTTTCAGCTTTTCCCGGTTAGGGGTCGCCACAGTGGAACTCCGGTCTGCTAATGATTGGCAGTTGATTTTTACATACTGAGTTGCCAGCCCTGACGCACAACCTTCAATGAAGGTACACACATTCCCACATGTCTCCACACAGAAGACGCTTTAGCTGAGAATCGAACAGGACAACATCTTACTGTGAGGCGACAAAGCTACCGCAGTACCACCACCACAGTTAAAAGTAAGGTTGATGACTAAAACTGCTAAATCAAATGAATATTGAATCTTACACTCCCTGTGACACAAAGTGTTAATGTAAAAGGATTTGAAAGTAGAAATGAGAGAAATGTGGAAGAAATACACCTAGACAATTCTAGCAGTAGCATTAGGAGCAAGGGGATTAATAAAAAATAATTAAGAAATCTTACTTAAATATGCTACCAGAAATTAACTGCAGAAGGAAGAAATTGTCAGTATATTATGAGTACTGAGAAAAGCACTTTTGACTAATGTCAAAGACTGAAGCAATAATGATAGCATCATTTTTAATTAAGGCCTGACTTAGTAATGGAGTCAATTCCAATTAATGTATGTAAATCTGATGCATTTGGAGAAACTAACACTTTTAGAACTACAGCACTCTGCTTACTGTCAAAAGACTTGTAATGCTTGCAGCTGATTCCATCAAACCATCTGGTGAACTATCAGCCTTAATTGAAAAGAATAAAAGATTTTAGCATATTAATTTTTTTAACAATCTGTGCAGTGTTTACTGTTGAGGATTGACAAAACATATATTATGAACATACTTTTCTAGAGACTGCAATCCTCATCTGCAAATATGCAATTTCAATCATTTATCAAAATTGCTAAAATGCTTCATTCTACATTCTTTATATTTAATCAATTAACCTAGAAAATGTGATGAATCTTTCCTGCCATGAAAAGGACATTTCTGTCTTTGGAATAAAAATATGTTTTACCTTTATCATGTTCAGTCATCCCAGTGACCAACATCCTTCATCGGGTATACTAGCACTCCGATCAAGCCCCAGTCAAAAGCTTAAAGTTGACCAGTGAGGATCTTAAGAACATTCTGTCGGGAATGGTCGTTGTTGTCTTACTTTAAATTATGGGGGGGCTGCAGTTTTTGACCTATATTGTTTTTCTCTTCCTCCTCCATTGTGGACTCTTTGGCTATGTCTGAGGGGTGGACATACTATGGATATGTGTGGCATATTGTCCTGCCTCTATGACAGCTTAGCCATGTCTCCACCCTCTTCTCCCCTTTGGATCTATTATCGCTCTTTTTTCCTTACTAACATGGGGACATATTGCACCATACCTTGCATATATTTGACACTTACTAGATATGACCATAGCATCACCTCTTTTGAAATGAAATTGAAAATAAATACTCTTTTCACTGATGTATCTTTTGAAATGTTCTCTCAGACAAACTACCTACTCTTAAGTGATGCATTAACAAGCTTTAAATAATGAAGAGAAACTCAGTTACCTCTGCTGAATGCAAACAAATATACACCATCACACTACAGCAGCATGTAAACAGATTAGATGCAGCAGTACCCTGTATAAAAAAAGTGTAGTGAAGAGTGTGGTGAAGTTTTAGAAACTGAAGACATGCATGATAAAGATAAAGATGTACACACTACAGAAGAAAATGAGAATGTAATAATGAATGTGATGGTGACTAAACTGTTGCTAGGACAGCATGCAATAGAAAAATTATTAAAACAAAAACAAACGTATCTAAAAAAGGTAAAGGTTAAAGCTTTTATCCTTTAATGTTATAAGTGTACTGAATGATGTGCACTTTGTGTTAATGTCTCCCGGTGTAAAAATTATGTATGGATATTATATGTCCGCTGGACATTCAACACACCAACAATGTTTAAAAGCAGAAACATTATGGTCTCATTCCATCTTAGTAAGTTTTAAAAAGATGTACATCCTATATTAATACATTGCAAATTTAGGAAAAATTAATTATACCACTTTTTAATATTATGCCATCTCTTCTTAGATTATTCTGTGGTACTGCACATCAGATTAATCTTATAGTGTCATAAACAATAATTTCTGACATCAGAAACCGAAAAACATCTGTCATCAATTGTGCAGAGTGGAGGATGAAGTGGCACTGGTGTAAGTTTACATGGCAGGATACTCATTTTAATTTGTCATTTGCTTATGATATATTTCTCCCAAAGATTTTTCTTCATTATCATTTTGAAGTTTTTGTTACTTGCCACCTGTAGAAATGGTAATCAGTGTAGTATTGCTATTTGTCTAGCTTTCATTGATGGTGTACATACTACTTTTAAAGGAATGCAATGCATACATTTGCACAGACAGCTGTGTCTTTGAAATTAATTCACAGTCATTCAAGACCAAATGAGTCATAATCATCTCCTATAACTAGGCTAGGTGATGGTGCAAGTGATTTTGAAGAGTGGCTGCTGTAAGAATTGTAAGGTGAGTTGGTCCGATGTCAAGACCTACTTAATGCAGGTGATCCTTATGATACTGGTATGACAGCGCTGCTTTACTGTGATTTTGACCTTGACTGTGAGGTTCTCATAGGTATAGATGAATGTTGATATGACCTGCATGAAATATGTTGTGTATGTTGACTACTTATATTACATCTTACATATAAGATGTACTTATATTACATTTCTGGGAAGTAAAATTATTATCATGTGATCTCCAGCCCACATATCCAAACAGTACCCCATCCTATGTCCTTTGCAAGACTGACTCCAGCTTGACTCTGATATGTCTTAACTAGTGTAGTTATCAAGGAGACCACTGATGCCTTGTGTGCCACCCTATTTCACCTCAGTGTGACCATGGCTTTATCCCTGCTCTCTACCATTTCCAAGTAGTGCTGGAAATCATCAAGCATACCTTGGAGGACTCTGACAATTTTGAGCTGACTCTCTGCGGCAGTGCTCTGAGTTCTAATATTGTCATTGCACATTTTGTGTTTGGCAGCCAATGCTTTGCGTGTTTCTTGTGGTAGCTGTTAGAAATTCCTGCATCTTTTTACCCTTTGTAAAGGTGCCACTGTCCGCACTGTTACCTCTTCCTGCCATCATTCTCAAAGTGTTCCTCTGGGTTTGCAGATCATGTTGTAGAGATGCAGGGACATTCACCATGAGTAACACATCAGCTTGTGCTTGACTTTGTGATGTACTGTCACTTTCTGCAGATTTACTAACTTGCTGTGGGGTGAAAGATCCTGCAACAAACTTGGGGACTGACTGCCACTTTCCTCAGGCTACCTCATAAATATAACTATGTTATTATCAGCATCAGTGAAATTGATTCTGCTGCTGAAAATCTAGGAGATGTGAAAACAAGGAGTCAATCCCAAAGCTTAGAGGTTAGTCTCATATTTGACTATTCGTAAAAGACATGTGAGGGTTTACCAGCTCAGCAGCCTGTGGAACCTCATTCTTAGTTCAAATGTTTTATTTTTAATTTTTACCTTTATCAAACAATACATGACAACACACCATGAGCTTCTCCTGTAGAACTATACTTAAGAAAACACTTTTGCCTGAGTTTCATCAGGTCCCTCTAATGGAATGATTTACTCTTTGATAATAAAAAATACCTGTTTTATGAGGCTATAACCAAATTGTATTAGTGTTAAATAACAAAGAGTTTTATCTTTCTGACTTAGTCAAGAATAAGGTCATCAACGAAGTTTTAAGTATACTAATTTTTCTGCTTTTTATTTTTTCCTCAAAACTTGTGTTGGTGAGGTCGTAACTAGACAGATTCCTGCACTTGTTCATTTTTTTTTTTATTTTTTGAAAGCTGGAGACATTGCAACATCTATGGAGGAAACAGTGAAAAACTGAGAAACATGATGTTTTTCAGAGTTCTTGGAAAGCCAGCAGGGAAATTAGATATATTGTTAGGGAAACAAAATTTATTGCATGTTTTAGAATGGCAGAAATAGCACACACAAACACACACACACACACACACATATATATATATATATATATATATATATATATATATATATATATATATATATATATATGTACATATATATACATACATATGCATTCCTCATCATTCCTGGGCATTAAGTTTACAGCTTCAGATGGAATATGAAAGGGGATGAAGGTTATACCATTAAATATTGAAGAAAGATATAAACTAACAAAGTATCTAAAAATAATATTAGGAATACCCAATGTAAAAAAATGGTGGGTATAATATCATGAAATGAGGTTACAGTAACTAGATGGTCTAAACTTATGTCAAGAAAAGGAAGGATGTTATGAAAGGGAGGATTTAGTTAAAAAAATAGAAATCCAGCTACAATTTTATTTAAAGGTAGGCAAAAATGTGAAATATAAAGAATGATATGTACTGGAAAGTCAAAGCATTTGAAATGTGCTTTGGATACATCTTCTAATAATTCCATGGATTACAAGAAGACCAAATAAGTTAATACATAAAGAAATAAACCAAGACGGTTTGGTTTAATGTCTGATAGTCACATGACGCTCAAGCAGGATTGACTAAAAAAGGCAATGATGCTAGGAAATGTCAAAGACAAAGAAGATGGAGGAGGAACCCAAGATGGATTGACATCATTAACGATGTAATGGATATGAATCTGTAAGTACATGAGGCAGCTGCTGACAGGCAGATTTAGTATTTTAGTCATTTGGAGCAAGTTGCCAACAGAGAGTCAGAATCACCAAATTACTAAACAAGAACAACCACAACAGAAAGGAGGAAGTGAGAGTAAACAATGAAACAACTGCAGCAGTGCTATTATTAAGACGGCAGTTATGTGTACTTGTTATAAGTCCCACAGAAGTAGAAATTATCACTGGGGTGATTTCTGGTGAAAAAAAAGGAGATGCTCTTCCATAATATATAGCAAGAAAGAAAGAATAGGTGTTAGGAGAAGTCCAGTCCAAGAATACAACAATTATCGGAATATCATGGGACATCAGAGACATTTCTATCATTCTATGAATACCTTCACTCCTTCAAAGTATTAGTGATTTTAGATGTCAGAAGTGAAACAGCAGTGATTCTGTCAAAATAAATAAAATATATCTCCAGTACAGATTATGTTCATAGGACATTACTAGGCATGTAGTCCAGGTGACCATTGAGGAGCCTAGCTCAAATTCCCAGTTGCCCATAAGTAGAGTGTGGTTAAGTGACTTTTTCAAGTCACACAGCAGGCAAATAAAGTAGTGAGGGGATCAAACCTGCACCCTAAACTGACATATAGCCTTAGAACAGCTTCAAACAGCCATTAAAAAGATTGAAGGGAGAAATGGAGTGTACCTGATGGTTTTCAAGTTGAATTATATAAGGGGTACAGGAATTGCATTTACTTTAATATATCTATTTAATGTGATCCAAAGGATATAGTCAGTTCTACCTTGTTTACCCAAAATAGAGTTATTGTAGTACTTAAAAGCAAATGGGATTAGAGTCAGAAACTACAGACTTAATAATAATAAGACCCCTTATTAATGTGATGCAAACATCGTTGCTAAAATAACAGACAGAAAGCTACACTATGTTACTCCCAAGATAATTCAAGTTGAATGGGGGATGGGATGAGTGATGTCAAAGTATGCACAACTACAGGATGTTCTAATTTTTTTCATAAGAATTCTGTAGAAGGTTTCAAAAGCTGAAATTGTGTTATTTGATGTGGTAAAGTAATTCAAGTCAGTTAAGGAGAATTTCATTTTAAAAATAACAAAAACTAGAAACTTAGGGTGGGATGTATGTCTCATATAAAAGGATAAAATAAAGCATCAGAGTTTGACATACTTATTAATAGTGAAGTAGAAGAGGGGTTTTAAATAAATGAAGGAAACAGACAGGAGTGACTTATCCGCAGACCTTTTCGTATGAATGATTGAAGTCTTATTGCAAAATGAATTGCAAGGTTTGGAAAACAAAGGACTGGAAATTCACTATTAAGATTATGTTGTTGATGAATATATCTAGATACCAGAAAATATAGTGCAAATTTTATTTTCCATTTTAATAATATATCAAGCACTTTTGCACAAGTCTCTGGGTTAGAGTGTAATCAGCCTAACACAGTGCCTGTTTAATGGGACGGAGCAGGGGCTGTTGCTATATGAATAATAAAGACATCCATAAGTATTTAAGGCTAGGGATAAGACTTCATTTCAGGTGACTGTGGGAAAATGTATTAAGAATAAAATTAAATCTATGGCATCCTAACAAGAAGGTGGAGGATAAAAATGCACTCTTTTACAGATCTGGATGATTTACTTAATGATTCAACCTCTCTAGTGATAACATATTTATTAAGGCATTTCCTTCTAAGAACAAATTAGCAGGAATTGTTAAACATGTAAGGAAATGTTAGAGAAAAAAGGTTTCTGAGTCTCTAAGCCTGGACTATGTGCATGCGCAGTCAGGACACTGAGAAGTTTGTTACTTCCCAACATATTTGATAATCTATACCACCTAGGAACACAATATGTGAGAGATGCAATTACACTAAGACTATAGAATACTTGCTGTCTCAATCACAAGCCAGTATATCTGGCACTGAGAAGGTTGTCTGCACAAACACTACAAACATCACACCTCTAACACTACCCACACTTGTACAACACACTCCCACATATGCAGAGGTTCTCAACAAAAACATACCTAAACAAAAGAGACCTCCAAGGCAAAAACACACGCACATCATAACCCCCAGCACTAAGCACCACACATAGTACACATGCCTGTGTCTCACAGCCTCTGAGGCCTACCCACATACCCAACATACTAGTCATAGGAGACTCTATTGTGAGACACACAGATGTGCCCCTCACCAGGCTAGACAAGGAGAAAGTCACGGTAACTTGCTTGTGAGTTGCTAGAATGCACTGTATCATGCACGCACTCAAGTCTCTCAACAACAGGTACTGTTATGATGCTGTCATAGTCCATGTTGGTGTGAATGACTTGAGACATACCTCCCTGGACTTTATGAAGAGAGAGATATGATTGAGATCTATGAATATCTGTCCCAGGCAGGTATGTCCCTAGCCTTAAGCAGCATCCTACCGTCACCCAAAATAGTGACTCAGTACAAACAGAAAATCATTGACTTTAACAATTGGCTTAGTTTCTGGTGCCATTTCAAGGGGATCCAGTACCTGACAGCCTGAGAGGACATGATTGACAGATCACAATGCTGCCAGAGATGGCCTTCATCTGTTTCCCCAGGGCTTCCAGCTTCTGGCAAAGGCTCTTGCCTCTCCCATAAAGCCTTTTTTAGGCAAGGTCATGAAGACAAAATTACCAATGTGAAAAATTATTTTAAATGAAATTTAAAGGTCATGCTGCTAAATGCTAGGAGTCTTAACATGAAACTGCACTCATTGCAAACATTCCTCACTCTGGAAGATGCTGACATTTTTGCAGTCACTGAAGCCTGGTTTAAAGCTGCGGAAAGCACCACAGCCTTAACAGGTTACTCATCATACCATACTTTCATACCCCAAAAGGTGGGGTACAAAGCCAAAGGAGGTGGACTTTCAATATTTATGAAAATCATACACACCTCCAGGCTGGCCAAACAGTATGATGAACAGGTGGCACTGTAGGTGCAGTTAAAAGTTGACAAAACCCCTATTCAAATCATAGCTAGCTATAGACCCTCAACTATGACTCAGGACACTCACTCCACCTATCTGGACTTACTTGAATCCATCAAGATACAACCCTCTACCCTGATCCTGGGCAACTTTAACTACCCAACCATAGTGGAACACATATTCTAGCCCAAACATGAATGCCCAGAGATTCCTCGACTTTGTCAGTGCCAAGCATTGGATCAGCTGGTCCCATGAGAGGTGGAAATATCCTGGAACTGGTACTAACCAACATGAGTAGCCACTGTAGCACCGTTGCAGTGGTCATCCTCTTTCGTAAGATCTGATCATAAAGTGATCACTTTTGAAGTCAACATCTACCCTGAACCCCCCCACCAGGTTTAAACAAAAAAACTTTTCCAAAGCTGACTTCAACCTCCTCAGAGCAGGTATAAGTAGCTTCGCAGCCACTGTCCCTTCAGTTGGAACTAGCAATAATGTCCAAGCCTACACCAAAAAACTATATGGGCACCTATATAGCTTCATGGACTCAGCAATACTGGACAGAGCCAAATCATCTTCCTCAAGGAAGAGTAAACCTGTCTAGTGGATAGCATCAGTAAACAAATTATATAATAAAAAATAAATAATTACTATCCAGGACCAAGAAGGAGCTGATGCCAAGTTAGAAGCAATCTCTTCATAGTCTGAACAAGGAAATAAGGTCACTGGTGAAAGTCTCTAAGGCTAAGCTTGAGTTCAAATTGGCCACATCCACTAAAGACGATCACAAAGCCTTCTTCACATATGTCAGCAATCTCAAAGGTAACACCCAAATCTGCTCTGTACTAGTGGTCAAGAACACCACAAACACAAATGCCAAAGATATGGCCAACCTGCTTTCAGACAGGTTCAGTGAAAACTTCAACCCCCTGTCCCCCCTATCAATAAATCAGAACATACACAGCACCTGCTGCCCCTCCCTTCATCACTTGGGAACTGGTTTTTAATGCCCTCTCAAAGGCATAAAATACTGCTGGCATGGGATGACATCCCTAACTGCATCCTACATGAAATCAGGAAAGAGCTCTCAGCAGCATTAGGCACTCTATTCAACCAAAGCCTGAGCACTGGCTTCGTCCCAACTGACTAGAGGATAGCCATTGTCATCCCTCCACTCAAAGGTGGAGAGTCCACTGACCCCGGCATTTATAGGCCCATCAGCCTAACTAGCCTTATCTGCAAGGCCAAGGAATGCATTATAATGGACCTTATAAACAAAGACTGGAGTCATAGATAAACTTACTAAGCTGGGCATAAATCACGTCACTCGATGGGTTGCCAACTGGCTTACTGACAGAACCCAGAACTCTGACTAACAAAGTTTACAGATGGTTGCAAACTGGGAGCCATTATTGAATCCCCAAATGATGTGGATATTCTGCAAAAGGGCCTTACAGAAACAGGTGCTTGGTACCAGAGCCATGGGCTCAAGCTTAATGCCAAGAAATGCATAGTTATCCCCTTTGGGAAAAACACATGTACCCATGAATTACCACATAGGTGGCAGTACACTAAACACCGAAAGTGTGATGAGAGACTTAGGGGCACAGGTGGACAGTGGTCTCACCTTCAATAACCACATCACCACAACAGTCAGGAAATCTTTCTATGTGTCACACCTCATCACTTAGGGCTTTTCATCCAGAAAAAAGGAGGTCATTGTCCCACTGTACTCATCCCTCATTAGACCCATTATAGAGTACAATGCCCCATTTGTATGTACCTCACAAGACATCTGCAACAGCTGGAAAGGCTGCAGAAATACCTCACTAAAGGAATCACAGGCCTAAAACAGATGCCCTATACTGGCTGTCTTAAAAAACTCCAGCTATACTCTGTGGCATATTGTCTATTCAGAGGTGATCTCTGTTTAACATACAAGACCATGTCAATCCCTGAGCTGTTGGACATGCTCCACTTAAAGAAATCCCAATCCCTCAGAGCCCCACGCTCCAGGGATCTAAACCTTGTCATCACAATGACCCTCTGTCACCCCTGTTCTTTTGTCTTGCCCTTAACCCATTAAGCTATCTACATAACAGATTAGGTCACGGCTACAATTTGGCTCTCAGAAAACAGCAAAGTGTAAAGACTTCTCTTTCTGTAGATGATTTAAAACTGTATAGTTCATCAGATGATGAACTGAAAGCACAACTGCAAGTGGTCAAAACTTTTTCAGATGATATAAGAATGTCATTTGGTCTTGATAAATGTGAAAAGCCAACCTTTAAAGCAGGAAAACTACAGCACCAGCAAAACATCAGTTTGGGACAAGAATGTGATATAAAAGAAGTTGAGCATGATGGAGTGTATAAATATTTGGGAATTGATGAAGGATGAACAATAGAACATAAACAGATGTGAATAAAACTTAGGAATGTTTTAGAAGACTTAAATTTATTTATTTACTGCATTTGTTTACCGGGAAGCTCCACTGGGCCTAGGTGACTCCATTTTCAGTGGAGGCCCGGAGAGAAAAGCTCCACATATATTATAAAAGAAAACAAGAAAAAATAACACACGATATAGAGTAAAATACAGTTACAAGGGTGTAAAATATCACCGATTAACACTAGTACAAATTATATACTGCTGCACTGCACTGCAGATAATATAATCTCAACAGTTCAGTTTATATACATATTTATACACTTCTACATTGTGTAGCATTCTTACATGTCTACATCATGTAGAATTATTAACATTGAAGGTGGAGTTTTCTTATTCATAGTTATTTGTTTGTAGGTGTTAGAAGCTAAGACTTAGCATGGCAGAGACAGCTCATGTAGTAGTTATTGCAGGATGAAGTGGACAAAGCTATATGAGTATTGGGATGGAATTAGAGGAGTAGATGGGTTTTTAAGGTGTTATTTTGGCACATGTACAGTGCCATAGAGAAGAAAGATGTTTTCAGGGGGACGTCTTAAAGAGAGCAGAATTACTGGTGGTTCTGATAGAAGGTGGGAGGGCATTCCAGAGTTCTGAGACAGTGAAAGAGTACAGCATTTTACATGCCGAGTGATTTGATTTGTCAAATTTCAGCAACAATTTGTTTTCAGATCTAAGGGGTTTGTGGGGGGTGGTATGTGGTTAGTAAGGAGGAAAGAGAAGGGTATATTGATGGTTTGTATATACAGTTATGTGCAGTAGTTAACTGAAGATATGTGAGGTAATGTGGCAGTTCAAGCTAGTCTAGATGACATAGAGATAAGCAGTGGTGGGATACATATTTTGAGTTTGTTAATAATTTGGCGATCTTATTGTAGAATGTGTTAAGTTTGGTTTTCATGGAGGATTGTATATTGGTGAGGATGGGAGCACCATATAATAGACATGGAAGCAGAACGGAAGAGGCTAAAGCTTTCCTGTTAGTGAAGTTAATGAACTGATTGTATCTATAAAGGATACCTAGTTTCTGATGTGTTTTTTTGATGTTGCTGTGAGTATGGAGGTCGAATGTTAGATTTTATCAATGGTGGCTCCAGCACTTAGAATGACTTCTATGATAGTATTAGTTATGGATTGGACAGAGAATACATTCCTGTTGAGAAGGTTATTTTTATTTGGGGGGTGAATATTAGTAGATTAGTTTTATTGGGGTTTAGAGCTAGGTGGTTGTTTTTCATCCACATTTCAGTAGCTGTAAAGGCATCTTGGGTTAGATGCCGCAGCACAGAAATGGATTTGGCAGTGCAAATGATTATGGAATCATCAGCATATTGAATAACTGTCTCATGGGCGAGAGTGGTATGGAAGTTAATGATGAATATACTGAATAAGACAGGACCTAGTATCAATCCCTGGGGAACTCCTGTAGTTGTCTTAAGAAATGGTGAGCAGGATAGTTGCCATTTGGTAAATTTAAATTAATACAGAAAATGGTGTCGACATCTAGGAACAAAGTCCAAGCTATAAACCGATTTGCTTTTCCTGTCCTAACTTACAATTTTGGAGTGACTGACTGGCCCAAAAGGTGTTGGATAGGTTGGACAGGAAAACAAGGATGTTTCACGCTCATCAAATGATTTATAAAAATCAATGCATGCCAAGATTATATATTCCCAGTTCTGAAGGAGTTATGAACCTCCTCAAAATTGATTACATGTATAGATCTGCAGTCATGGGACTGCATATATATATCTGCAGACCTCATAAGACCCAACCATAGTGTAAGTTTTGAAACATGAGAAGAATAACTCTAAGATGACTTCCCTACTTAGTTTAGCTGAAGCATGTCGGCATCAAGTGGGAATGGAAATCAAATCAGAAGTATATAAAAATCAGGAAGCAACTGAATGTGCCAAAAACAAAAGAAAGAATATAAGGTGAAAGATCAGATGAGAAGGCAAGAAATGTGGAAAATGCATAAATATAGTTGCAAGTATAGAAAATTCTTGGAAGAACCTCATGTTGATCAGGATCAAATGCTGGAATCGATAGGGAGAAGTGAATTTAAATCAAAGGATGAAAGATTAATATTGGTGGCCCAAGATAGTGGACTATGTACACATTTGTTTACAAAGACCATTGAACATGTGGGAGAAAGAGACAAATGTAGGTTTTGTAAAACAGAATTGGAAGCAGTCGAACATCTTTTTGCTGGTTATGATATACTAATGCCAGAAGGGCTGTTTACTGAAAGGCATAATAATGTGGCAAGACTGTTGCAATGGGGATTGTGCAAACATTATACTACTGAAGTAGCTGAAAAACACTGGAAACATGAGCAACAAAGCATTATAGAAAATTATGAAGTTTATATCACATGGGATCACCTATTATCAACAGTTCAAAAATAGATGCAAGATAACCAGATATAGTAGTCTATGAAAAGAAGACAAAAGTAGCATTAATCGTTGAAATTGTTACACCCAGTGACTAGAGTGTCTCATGTACAGAGTGACACAAAGTCATAAAATATCAAGCTTTGAAGCCAGAAATGAGGGCAATGTGGAAGAAGGATACCGAGACAGCTCCAGTAGTAGTACTAGGAGCAAGGGGTCTTATAGAAAATAATTTACAATCATACTTAGATATGTTACCAATCCATGTAACTCCATACGAATTCCAGAAGTAGTCATTACTGGGCACATTGTGGGTGCTGAGAAGAGCACTTCTGGATAACATCAAAGATTGAAACAACAATAATTTCATGAACTTCAATTATACTTTGACTTAGGAATGGGGTCCATTCCTGCCATGGTATTAGAAACCCAAAAGACTTGCAGAAATTAAAAAAAGGACAATATTACTAATCAAAAAGGGAATTACAGGAGAAAAGACCTGAAGTCAATAAAATAATTTGTAAAGGATGGAAGATAAAATGTTTACAGCAAAAGGTTAATGAGGGCTCAGGAATATATGGAGGATTAATAGTGGTTTGGAAATGGTGTACATACTGATGTTGAACTTGGAAGTGACAACAGTAGAAAAGGCATTGACAAGCAAAATGTTTGATAGCAAAAGGAGGAATGAAAGATAAATATCTAGAGTGGAAACTTAGAGAACATAAGTAGGACTTGTTATTAGTTGAACTCAGGAAAAGCTCAGGAGCAATAAAATGGGAGGCAGAAGTTTTGAGGGACTTTTACACTTCACAGGTGAGGAAGGAAAGGCTACAACAAAAAGGATGGTAATGGGGTAAAGAAGGCATGCTATTGACAAAAGACCCACATAATAAATAAGAAAAGGGTTTGTTGGAGGCACTTATTATTGTTGAGGAGTACCAGCAAATGGTTAGTAAACTAAAAGTAAAACAAGAAAAATTATCTGTAGAAGATGGGATCATGGAAGAGTTCTATAAAGGTCAGCATTCGTTCAGCAGTCAGGTGCAGTCTGTATTGAAGCAGCAGAGAATGGAGTACTAACAGAATCTGTTATTATTGCAAGAGTAGGTTTGATTCACTTATCCATTTTATAGTAACTTGGCAGTGCACTAACTAAAGATAAAGTCAATATTAGTCAAAACATTTGAGTACAGAATACTTCAAGTTTGCCTCTCTGCACAAATAGCTGATTTTTTTGTTGACTCCTACTCAAAATGTTAACAGCCTCAAAAAAAAAAAAAATACTGTGATGTTACACTATTTATAATAACCTAAAATTGCATTAGCTTTTATTCTGTACAAAGAACTGCTATTAGAAAAATAGCATTATCATATTGAAAGGTATAAAATAACCTATAAATAACTTATAAACAAGGGCATAGTATCTAAGTCCAAGGGAACAATTTCTTCACTGTGTTCCACCCTCATTAGGTCTATCATTGAGGTTAACACGCCCTTTGGTATGTACCTGACCGGCCACATGCAACAACTGGAACATCCACAGAGGATCCATACAAACAGAATACAATGGCATAGGAGGATTGCCTCAAAACACTATTGCTACAATCTGTTTCCTTTAAACTGTTGAGATACAGTCTATGCCTGGTATACGAGGAATCCTTGGATCCCATTTTAAAGGGTATTTTGCATATCCACAAAATGAATACCATAAAAAAGACACAATCTTGGGATTTAAGCTTTGCTTTTGACATAATCAGATATGTTGGAAGGACATGTATTTGTCTCTGAGAATTCCCATTCTCTGGACCAGGTTTTCCATTCATATGAAGCAGATGTCTTCGCTAACCCTATTCAACAGAAACACGGTGCAGTGGCTGGCAAATCAGAAATCTATCCCAGGTCTAGCACCTATGTCTCTAAAGGACAGGAGCAGCCTGTAAATCTTGCTCTAGTAAGAATGTACCCCATAAAATAATTTCTAAGCCATATAAACCTGCAAAATACAATTGATATGCTTGTCTAGTCTTATGAAGGCTCCAGTGGTCATTAGCCTAGTATACACCTATGAATAATCACTCATCAACTAGATTAACAACAATGCCTACTTTATACAATCAATCTTAAATAATATGCCGGTTTATTACCCTAGCAGATTATATGTAATATCACTGGATAAAGCTCAAACAGCCAAATGCCAGCTAATGAAACAAATACTGAAGCTTCTCCTGTCAACTCTAATAGTATGTGCTTCTGTACTGCAACTGCTGTCATTCCATAGAGACCATATTAAACACAAACGCCTTATATTACGGTTTGTTATTGTAGTCCAGATACATCTCTGTAGAAAAGACATCCTTTACATTGTTTACCAAAAGAATACTTATTTACCAAGATGGCAGGATTTATTTAGAACCCTGTACCTCATTGTATTATAAATAACTGTCCACTCTCCTCATTCAAATGCAATTTAAATAGATGCGTCACATATATTGACACTTGGAAATGCTGTGATGTAGGATAAACCAAAGCTTTAACACCCTTGCCCACTTCATTTTCCAAATATTGTCAAGATATACTGACCCTTTC